>NC_069501.1:1052085384-1052205384 GCF_027579735.1 Bombina bombina | reverse complement strand
TGTACAGCACTCATACCTCTCGTCGATAGGAAATGCTTACATGCCCTAAGTCCTACTTCGTGTGGGATTGATGAATATAGTCCCTCCACGTCTAGGGTGACAAGGATGGCATTTTCGGGGAGCACCAACCTGTCAATCTTACGTAGGAAATCCGAGGTATCCATGATGTATGATGGAAGGGTGATGAGGTAGGGTCTAAGAAAGGAGTCCACGTAGTTGCCCAGATTTTCAGTAAGGCTGCCTATGCCAGCCACAATCGGTCTACCTGGAGGATGGTTGGCATTTTTGTGGATCTTAGGGATGCAGTAAAATACAGGCATCACCGGATGTTCTGGATAAAGGTACTTAAATTCTGTGGAGGTTATAATATCCTTGCTTTTTGCTTCTTTCAAAATATTGAAAAGTGTAAATTGTAATGCAGGGATCGGGTTAAACGTTAAACTCTTGTAGAATGTTTTATCCAAGAGTTGACGTTTAACCTCCAAAGTATACATGTTTTCGTCCCAGAGAACCAAATTCCCACCCTTATCCGCGGGTTTTATTACAAAGCCCTTGGCATTCATTAGCTGGTTAAGTGCCTTTCTTTCAGATTTTGTTAGATTGTCATTGACCAATCCAGTGAAGGGTAGTCCTAGGATTTGTTTTTCAACTTCTCTGACGAAAATGTTCACAGCTGGTACCATGGATAGCTGTGGCATGTATTTGGATTTTGCCTTAAAATTAGAGTGAAACCTCTCATACTGGATGGAGTCTTCCATCTGTGAGGGGACATATTGGCTGCCTTCACTATCTGCCAAAAGACTCTGAAGGTTCAATATGCTAGATGTATCTTCTCTATTTAGAGCAACATCCTCCACTAGGTGTCTACTCTTTCCTTTCATAATTTGCGATAGTACAACCCGACGTGCAAATAGGTGTAGGTCTTTAATAAACTTAAACTTATTAAGTGAATTAGTAGGACAAAAGGTCAATCCTTTTTTTAAAACCTCTATATGTATGAGATTCAATTTGAAGGAGGATAGATTGATTATCTGAAGACCCTCTTCTGAATTATTCAATATCCCCTTCGACCCCGAAACCCTCGCGATCTGCCCCGAGGGTAGTTCGTTTGGTTCTGGTCGTAACTCCGTTGCCGTCGTTGTCTGGAGGGATACCTCCTCTCTTCTAAGTGTGTACCTGCTGCTTTTCCTCCTCCTTTTTCTTCCCCCTCTCCTCCTTCTCCTAAAAAAGACTGTGAGTTCCTACGGGTAGATCTTCGGTGCTCAGATTCTATATCTGACCCATCAGTACCCGAGTCGTAGGAACTTCTTTGTGGCAGATAATTATAAACTTTTTTATTTTTATAATCATCATTGTCTCGCGAGAATTTCCTACCTTTTCTTAATTTAATATCAGTTTGTAACCTTGATATTTGTTCTTTTATCTCCTCATTTAGTTTTGCAAAGTTTGTATTACTTGAAAAAGTGTTAACCAGTTTAAGTGATTCCTCTGCCTGAGTGATGGTCTTTTCTAGTCTTTCTTTGTTACGAATGACCATTTTTTTCATCAAAATGATGGAGCAGTCTGAGAGGCTGGAATTCCAACCTTCCATAAACTCTTCACCTCCCTCGTCTTCCCTCAGATTAGTCCCAGGGTCCAATCGAAGACGTAAACCCCTCGGGATGATGTTCATTTTAATATAATTCTCAAGGCTTGATGTCTCAGCCCTAAGTTTTACTTGTTTAACAAGTTGTTTTTTATAGCTTTTAAAAGCACCATAGATGTTGACTGGTGTATTGCTACTAGTATCCTGACTCTCTTCCAAATTGGATACAGATAGTGAAGCTGTAAGTTCAGCCTCCCAATTTTCATCTGAAAATGTAAATGCCATTCTAATAGCGTCTTGTAAAGTAATATATATGCCAAAACCTCACGGTTCAAAGCCGGAGACAAGGTATCCAGAATGCCAAAAGGAACCCCAAAGTTTTACCAGGGCAATGTATGATATTCCTGGTTATTTAGCTAGGGGATCTATCTCACCGGAGACCAGGGAAGCTAGGATAAACCTAAGTAGCCTGGTATAATAATAAAGAATATCGAGAAATAGATACGGGAGAGAAGCAAATGCTTTAAAATTTATATATAAGCTAGTGAACAAGGGTAACCTCCAATCGGTCCTTGTTGGTATTATAAGTACATATGGTGCAGGCCCTTAAATAGTATTATAATGTGTAATATAACAGAAGAACTCATCCTGGAAAATAGCCAGGTTGAAAAAAGACAGGGAAACAGCACTCTTTTGAAAAAACAATATTTTTACTAGCACGATTTATATACATAAGTGGTAAAGGGGATGGCAATCGGGAGTCCTGCCTCCACCCTTGAACCGCAAGGATAGGCAAAGTACACTGTGTGTAAGGTACAAAATAGTTTGCAACAACAATATTTATCAAAAAAAACCAATATTTATAATGGGACCTTCCGAGTCCAATATACAAAACCTGACCGGTCAGGGGATGTGCGGAACAAGTTGCGCAATATGTAAATGCAGCACAATACAAAGCTGACTTAAGTAAAGCCTGTCACACTTCCTACACCCAGCTGCACACAGCACCTCTGTGAAGAGGTAATTGCTGGGCAGGTAAAACGTAGTAAGGGATCTAAGAAAGTGATGACAGCTTTATAACAAGCGGGATAAGCTAGTCAGATATACCTTGCAAACTGTACATAGAAGAATTTATATTCAGAGGGGAAGTGTATTCCTGGGATCAACTACACCCTGCTGCAGCCGACGCCTCACTCAGGAGGTATAGCGGTCGGGCAGGTAGAAAAATGGGATCTAAGTGATCTTAATGGAAACACGCCCTCAGGATATGTACATAAGTAGATAGACCAGACATTTAAATCTTCATGTATGGATGACATGTATTGCAGACAAGGTATAAGTAAGTACATTCAAGAAAACAGCGTTATTGCATGCCATGCAGAAAAGCAATTAGGTGTGTTAGTATTCAGCATATGTCTGTCCATTTTAAGTTCCTAGAAAAAGCTGTGCCCCCTCTCGACAGACGTTTAACCCGATCCCTGCATTACAATTTACACTTTTCAATATTTTGAAAGAAGCAAAAAGCAAGGATATTATAACCTCCACAGAATTTAAGTACCTTTATCCAGAACATCCGGTGATGCCTGTATTTTACTGCATCCCTAAGATCCACAAAAATGCCAACCATCCTCCAGGTAGACCGATTGTGGCTGGCATAGGCAGCCTTACTGAAAATCTGGGCAACTACGTGGACTCCTTTCTTAGACCCTACCTCATCACCCTTCCATCATACATCATGGATACCTCATGGATACCTCGGATTTCCTACGTAAGATTGACAGGTTGGTGCTCCCCGAAAATGCCATCCTTGTCACCCTAGACGTGGAGGGACTATATTCATCAATCCCACACGAAGTAGGACTTAGGGCATGTAAGCATTTCCTATCGACGAGAGGTATGAGTGCTGTACAACATACTGACTTCGCGATTGAACTGCTAAAATTCACACTTACAAATAACATATTTATGTTTGACAATAAGATATATTCCCAGCAACAGGGCACAGCTATGGGAGCAACATGTGCTCCCACTTATGCGTGTCTCCATCTAGGCATCTGGGAAATGGAAGAAGTGTACCAGAATCCCCTTTTCGACGAGAACATCCACATATGGCTACGATATGTGGATGATGTCTTCCTAGTCTGGGAAGGCTCAGAGCAGACCTTGAAAGAATTTGTGAATTCTCTAAATAAGAACAAGAGTAATATCTCACTTACCCTACAGTTTAGTAAGGAAGAAATATCCTTTTTGGATATAAATGTGAAGATTAAAGATGGCTGCCTGATGACAGAAAACTATCGCAAAAGCACGGCCACTAATAGCCTTCTTCACGCTTCTAGCCATCACCCAAGCCACCTAAAAAGGGGTATCCCTAAGGGCCAATTTCTCAGGCTACGCCGAAATTGTTCCACAAAAGGGAAGTACTATCAGCATGCGGCTGAAATGGAAAAAAGGTTTTTGAATAGAGGATATTCAAAGAGGATAGTGAAACAAGCCCTAACCGGTGCGGCCCATCTGAATAGGGATAGTCTTTTGGTACCCAAAGACAAGACTGGTGAATCATCAAAAATTAGATTGGTCACTGAGTATAATTGCCATTGGACCTCATTAAAACAGATTTTGGCACATAACTGGCACACTTTGACTAGTGATGAAGCAGTATCACGTGATGTTGGGGATTTTCCAAACATCACAGCCAAAAGGGCACCGAGTCTTAAAGACAAATTGGTGAGGAGCCAATATTTGTCGACTCCTAAACAACAAAATTGGTTGTCCAAACACAGATCCTATGGCAACCATCCCTGTGGGAAATGTGTTGCATGCAAGTATATGGTTAAGACCAAACAATTTGCAACACACACAGGAAAAACATATACTCTAAAACACTTTGTGAATTGCAACACGGAAGGGGTTGTTTACCTTCTTTCGTGTAGCTGCCCGCGTTATTACGTGGGAAAAACGAGAAGGGCCATAAAAGACCGGATAACAGAGCACCGGGACGATGTGAAATATAAGAACCAGAAAAGTAACGTTGCCAAACATTACGAACACATGCATGACAGTAATCCTGACTCTCTCTCCTTTATCGGGATAGATAGGGGCATAACCAACAATAGAGGGGGGGATAATGACAGAATTCTCCTCCAAAAGGAATGCAGGTGGATCTCAGTTTTGGGTACCCAGCTTCCTGCAGGCCTCAATGACAAATTGGATATGGCCTGTTTTCTGTGAATGAACACATTCTCTAGCGTCTTGTACTATAGTAGGCTAAATTCTGTTAATTTTTAATAAAAAGACGATTGCAACATCAATATATTTATTATTTTCTCCTTTATATTTCTCTAAATTTCAATGTAAAGTAAGATAGATCCTTTTTTATTACTTCATATTTGAATATAGACACATTTTGGTTTTTCCTTAATTGTTGATACTTTGCAAATACTTGCAATACTTTCACCCGTCAGTAGAGGCGCAAAACGACACTAGGTATAAATAGAGTGACAGGTGCACCTTGGATATCACGCCCTGACGAAGCCCGTTAAGCAACTTGGACGCACGGGTGAAACGCGCGTCGGCATAGGTCCAGCCGACCGGATCACGTGATGTGCGTGTGAAGATCATTAAGCAAAGAATCTGCAAACAAGCCCTGCGGTTTACTACCAGGCACTCTTAAAGCAAAGTCAGAATCAAAACTCGGCATATTTTGGCATACATGTCATGGACTCACAGCTACTCGGCACGGCCGACTTGTCATTTCAGCTATCAGGTCGTATGGTTCCATTACATTCCTTGCCGCTAACTGCATGAATCAGCTTTGGCTTATGTGCATGAATTTCGCACCTGGCAAACGCCACTCTGTCGAGAGGGGGCACAGCTTTTTCTAGGAACTTAAAATGGACAGACATATGCTGAATACTAACACACCTAATTGCTTTTCTGCATGGCATGCAATAACGCTGTTTTCTTGAATGTACTTACTTATACCTTGTCTGCAATACATGTCATCCATACATGAAGATTTAAATGTCTGGTCTATCTACTTATGTACATATCCTGAGGGCGTGTTTCCATTAAGATCACTTAGATCCCATTTTTCTACCTGCCCGACCGCTATACCTCCTGAGTGAGGCGTCGGCTGCAGCAGGGTGTAGTTGATCCCAGGAATACACTTCCCCTCTGAATATAAATTCTTCTATGTACAGTTTGCAAGGTATATCTGACTAGCTTATCCCGCTTGTTATAAAGCTGTCATCACTTTCTTAGATCCCTTACTACGTTTTACCTGCCCAGCAATTACCTCTTCACAGAGGTGCTGTGTGCAGCTGGGTGTAGGAAGTGTGACAGGCTTTACTTAAGTCAGCTTTGTATTGTGCTGCATTTACATATTGCGCAACTTGTTCCGCACATCCCCTGACCGGTCAGGTTTTGTATATTGGACTCGGAAGGTCCCATTATAAATATTGGTTTTTTTTGATAAATATTGTTGTTGCAAACTATTTTGTACCTTACACACAGTGTACTTTGCCTATCCTTGCGGTTCAAGGGTGGAGGCAGGACTCCCGATTGCCATCCCCTTTACCACTTATGTATATAAATCGTGCTAGTAAAAATATTGTTTTTTCAAAAGAGTGCTGTTTCCCTGTCTTTTTTCAACCTGGCTATTTTCCAGGATGAGTTCTTCTGTTATATTACACATTATAATACTATTTAAGGGCCTGCACCATATGTACTTATAATACCAACAAGGACCGATTGGAGGTTACCCTTGTTCACTAGCTTATATATAAATTTTAAAGCATTTGCTTCTCTCCCGTATCTATTTCTCGATATTCTTTATTATTATACCAGGCTACTTAGGTTTATCCTAGCTTCCCTGGTCTCCGGTGAGATAGATCCCCTAGCTAAATAACCAGGAATATCATACATTGCCCTGGTAAAACTTTGGGGTTCCTTTTGGCATTCTGGATACCTTGTCTCCGGCTTTGAACCGTGAGGTTTTTGGCATATATATTACTTTACAAGACGCTATTAGAATGGCATTTACATTTTCAGATGAAAATTGGGAGGCTGAACTTACAGCTTCACTATCTGTATCCAATTTGGAAGAGAGTCAGGATACTAGTAGCAATACACCAGTCAACATCTATGGTGCTTTTAAAAGCTATAAAAAACAACTTGTTAAACAAGTAAAACTTAGGGCTGAGACATCAAGCCTTGAGAATTATATTAAAATGAACATCATCCCGAGGGGTTTACGTCTTCGATTGGACCCTGGGACTAATCTGAGGGAAGACGAGGGAGGTGAAGAGTTTATGGAAGGTTGGAATTCCAGCCTCTCAGACTGCTCCATCATTTTGATGAAAAAAATGGTCATTCGTAACAAAGAAAGACTAGAAAAGACCATCACTCAGGCAGAGGAATCACTTAAACTGGTTAACACTTTTTCAAGTAATACAAACTTTGCAAAACTAAATGAGGAGATAAAAGAACAAATATCAAGGTTACAAACTGATATTAAATTAAGAAAAGGTAGGAAATTCTCGCGAGACAATGATGATTATAAAAATAAAAAAGTTTATAATTATCTGCCACAAAGAAGTTCCTACGACTCGGGTACTGATGGGTCAGATATAGAATCTGAGCACCGAAGATCTACCCGTAGGAACTCACAGTCTTTTTTAGGAGAAGGAGGAGAGGGGGAAGAAAAAGGAGGAGGAAAAGCAGCAGGTACACACTTAGAAGAGAGGAGGTATCCCTCCAGACAACGACGGCAACGGAGTTACGACCAGAACCAAACGAACTACCCTCGGGGCAGATCGCGAGGGTTTCGGGGTCGAAGGGGATATTGAATAATTCAGAAGAGGGTCTTCAGATAATCAATCTATCCTCCTTCAAATTGAATCTCATACATATAGAGGTTTTAAAAAAAGGATTGACCTTTTGTCCTACTAATTCACTTAATAAGTTTAAGTTTATTAAAGACCTACACCTATTTGCACGTCGGGTTGTACTATCGCAAATTATGAAAGGAAAGAGTAGACACCTAGTGGAGGATGTTGCTCTAAATAGAGAAGATACATCTAGCATATTGAACCTTCAGAGTCTTTTGGCAGATAGTGAAGGCAGCCAATATGTCCCCTCACAGATGGAAGACTCCATCCAGTATGAGAGGTTTCACTCTAATTTTAAGGCAAAATCCAAATACATGCCACAGCTATCCATGGTACCAGCTGTGAACATTTTCGTCAGAGAAGTTGAAAAACAAATCCTAGGACTACCCTTCACTGGATTGGTCAATGACAATCTAACAAAATCTGAAAGAAAGGCACTTAACCAGCTAATGAATGCCAAGGGCTTTGTAATAAAACCCGCGGATAAGGGTGGGAATTTGGTTCTCTGGGACGAAAACATGTATACTTTGGAGGTTAAACGTCAACTCTTGGATAAAACATTCTACAAGAGTTTAACGTTTAACCCGATCCCTGCATTACAATTTACACTTTTCAATATTTTGAAAGAAGCAAAAAGCAAGGATATTATAACCTCCACAGAATTTAAGTACCTTTATCCAGAACATCCGGTGATGCCTGTATTTTACTGCATCCCTAAGATCCACAAAAATGCCAACCATCCTCCAGGTAGACCGATTGTGGCTGGCATAGGCAGCCTTACTGAAAATCTGGGCAACTACGTGGACTCCTTTCTTAGACCCTACCTCATCACCCTTCCATCATACATCATGGATACCTCGGATTTCCTACGTAAGATTGACAGGTTGGTGCTCCCCGAAAATGCCATCCTTGTCACCCTAGACGTGGAGGGGACTATATTCATCAATCCCACACGAAGTAGGACTTAGGGCATGTAAGCATTTCCTATCGACGAGAGGTATGAGTGCTGTACAACATACTGACTTCGCGATTGAACTGCTAAAATTCACACTTACAAATAACATATTTATGTTTGACAATAAGATATATTCCCAGCAACAGGGCACAGCTATGGGAGCAACATGTGCTCCCACTTATGCGTGTCTCCATCTAGGCATCTGGGAAATGGAAGAAGTGTACCAGAATCCCCTTTTCGACGAGAACATCCACATATGGCTACGATATGTGGATGATGTCTTCCTAGTCTGGGAAGGCTCAGAGCAGACCTTGAAAGAATTTGTGAATTCTCTAAATAAGAACAAGAGTAATATCTCACTTACCCTACAGTTTAGTAAGGAAGAAATATCCTTTTTGGATATAAATGTGAAGATTAAAGATGGCTGCCTGATGACAGAAAACTATCGCAAAAGCACGGCCACTAATAGCCTTCTTCACGCTTCTAGCCATCACCCAAGCCACCTAAAAAGGGGTATCCCTAAGGGCCAATTTCTCAGGCTACGCCGAAATTGTTCCACAAAAGGGAAGTACTATCAGCATGCGGCTGAAATTGGAAAAAAGGTTTTTGAATAGAGGATATTCAAAGAGGATAGTGAAACAAGCCCTAACCGGTGCGGCCCATCTGAATAGGGATAGTCTTTTGGTACCCAAAGACAAGACTGGTGAATCATCAAAAATTAGATTGGTCACTGAGTATAATTGCCATTGGACCTCATTAAAACAGATTTTGGCACATAACTGGCACACTTTGACTAGTGATGAAGCAGTATCACGTGATGTTGGGGATTTTCCAAACATCACAGCCAAAAGGGCACCGAGTCTTAAAGACAAATTGGTGAGGAGCCAATATTTGTCGACTCCTAAACAACAAAATTGGTTGTCCAAACACAGATCCTATGGCAACCATCCCTGTGGGAAATGTGTTGCATGCAAGTATATGGTTAAGACCAAACAATTTGCAACACACACAGGAAAAACATATACTCTAAAACACTTTGTGAATTGCAACACGGAAGGGGTTGTTTACCTTCTTTCGTGTAGCTGCCCGCGTTATTACGTGGGAAAAACGAGAAGGGCCATAAAAGACCGGATAACAGAGCACCGGGACGATGTGAAATATAAGAACCAGAAAAGTAACGTTGCCAAACATTACGAACACATGCATGACAGTAATCCTGACTCTCTCTCCTTTATCGGGATAGATAGGGGCATAACCAACAATAGAGGGGGGGATAATGACAGAATTCTCCTCCAAAAGGAATGCAGGTGGATCTCAGTTTTGGGTACCCAGCTTCCTGCAGGCCTCAATGACAAATTGGATATGGCCTGTTTTCTGTGAATGAACACATTCTCTAGCGTCTTGTACTATAGTAGGCTAAATTCTGTTAATTTTTAATAAAAAGACGATTGCAACATCAATATATTTATTATTTTCTCCTTTATATTTCTCTAAATTTCAATGTAAAGTAAGATAGATCCTTTTTTATTACTTCATATTTGAATATAGACACATTTTGGTTTTTCCTTAATTGTTGATACTTTGCAAATACTTGCAATACTTTCACCCGTCAGTAGAGGCGCAAAACGACACTAGGTATAAATAGAGTGACAGGTGCACCTTGGATATCACGCCCTGACGAAGCCCGTTAAGCAACTTGGACGCACGGGTGAAACGCGCGTCGGCATAGGTCCAGCCGACCGGATCACGTGATGTGCGTGTGAAGATCATTAAGCAAAGAATCTGCAAACAAGCCCTGCGGTTTACTACCAGGCACTCTTAAAGCAAAGTCAGAATCAAAACTCGGCATATTTTGGCATACATGTCATGGACTCACAGCTACTCGGCACGGCCGACTTGTCATTTCAGCTATCAGGTCGTATGGTTCCATTACATTCCTTGCCGCTAACTGCATGAATCAGCTTTGGCTTATGTGCATGAATTTCGCACCTGGCAAACGCCACTCTGTCGAGAGGGGGCACAGCTTTTTCTAGGAACTTAAAATGGACAGACATATGCTGAATACTAACACACCTAATTGCTTTTCTGCATGGCATGCAATAACGCTGTTTTCTTGAATGTACTTACTTATACCTTGTCTGCAATACATGTCATCCATACATGAAGATTTAAATGTCTGGTCTATCTACTTATGTACATATCCTGAGGGCGTGTTTCCATTAAGATCACTTAGATCCCATTTTTCTACCTGCCCGACCGCTATACCTCCTGAGTGAGGCGTCGGCTGCAGCAGGGTGTAGTTGATCCCAGGAATACACTTCCCCTCTGAATATAAATTCTTCTATGTACAGTTTGCAAGGTATATCTGACTAGCTTATCCCGCTTGTTATAAAGCTGTCATCACTTTCTTAGATCCCTTACTACGTTTTACCTGCCCAGCAATTACCTCTTCACAGAGGTGCTGTGTGCAGCTGGGTGTAGGAAGTGTGACAGGCTTTACTTAAGTCAGCTTTGTATTGTGCTGCATTTACATATTGCGCAACTTGTTCCGCACATCCCCTGACCGGTCAGGTTTTGTATATTGGACTCGGAAGGTCCCATTATAAATATTGGTTTTTTTTGATAAATATTGTTGTTGCAAACTATTTTGTACCTTACACACAGTGTACTTTGCCTATCCTTGCGGTTCAAGGGTGGAGGCAGGACTCCCGATTGCCATCCCCTTTACCACTTATGTATATAAATCGTGCTAGTAAAAATATTGTTTTTTCAAAAGAGTGCTGTTTCCCTGTCTTTTTTCAACCTGGCTATTTTCCAGGATGAGTTCTTCTGTTATATTACACATTATAATACTATTTAAGGGCCTGCACCATATGTACTTATAATACCAACAAGGACCGATTGGAGGTTACCCTTGTTCACTAGCTTATATATAAATTTTAAAGCATTTGCTTCTCTCCCGTATCTATTTCTCGATATTCATTATATATATATATATATATATATATATAGGTTATAATCCATTCATCCAGAACAGAAGCACTGCACACACTGGATTTTCATTAAAATAAAACGTCCTTTTATTAATACAAAGTTAAAACATCCCCAAATGTTTCGGCGCCAGTGGGTGCCGAAACGTTTGGGGATGTTTTAACTTTGTATTAATAAAAGGACGTTTTATTTCAATGAAAATCCAGTGAGTGCAGTGTTTCTGTTCTGGATGAATGGATTATAACCTGGCTATTTTCTACACCAGTGTTTTTCAACCAGCGTGCCGTGGCACACTAGTGTGCCATGAAAGATCCTCCGGTGTGCCACGGCAGACTGACAACAGTGTGACATATTTTTTAAACTTTGCTTGTTTTTTACTCCCAGTGCAGGGGTAGTTTGTAGGAGGCATGGCATAACAGCACAATACATACAGTATGTGTGTGTTTGTGTGTATATATATATATATATATATATGCTGTATTAGGCTACAATGTGTGATTTTTTAAAAATTTTGGGAAGGTGGTGTGCCACAGGATTTTTTAATGTAAAAAAGTGTGTCACGGCAAAAAAAAGGTTAAAAATCACTGTTCTACACAACACCCCGGTACTACATACTCTGGATTGGTGAGTGCATTCTTTTGGACTATGCTGTGTATATATATATATATATATATATATATATATATATATATATATATATATACATATATATATATATATATATATATATTTATTTATTTATTAATAAATAAAACATATTCTACTATGTGAAGAACATTGGAATGTGAAATGTGAGTGAGTAGGTTTTTTCAACTATTCGCACTCTATTGAAGTCCATATTGTAGGTTCGGCTTTTTGCAGCATCGGGTTAGCACGCAAGCAAAAACATTTTACTTTCAGCTTGTAATACGCACGATACCTGACGTGTGAATACTCCAAGGTTGAACACAGTTAGAATGATACTGGGAGTGATAATTAGCGCTCCACTTGTAATCTAGCCCTAGATCAGCTTTTTTAATGCATATCAACACAGTTACACATAATATTGCTTATACTGAGTTAATTTAACGTTTTTTAATAGATGTGAGAAAATAATTTATGTCCAGAAGCCCACACAATTCAGTAAGTAGAAGGTATATGCTCTGTTTGTAACTGTAGATATTGCAATATTAAAGCAACTGTTACAAACGTATACAGCCCTAGGCAAATTTACCCATGAATTTAACATGTTGCATTACAGCTACATTCAGTTGTATGCTTGTTGCCTCAGGTGGCAGCTAGGTTGATATAGTATTCCTGTTTAAATTAAATGAACTTCACATTAAATGTGCATGGAAATAGTGTGTGTGTGTGTGTATATATATATATATATATATATACATATAAATTAAAGCTAATGTTTTATAATCATACTTTAGATATTCACAGAATGATGAAGCCTGTTGCTCCAGTGAGCTCAGTTAACAGACAGGTGTAAACAGGTCAGGAGCTTTATTACAATCACTTGGGTTTTAGACTGGTTTGATTGCTCAGAATGCAGCAAACCATTTGCCACCTATAGTTCACAACAGTTCAATTTTTTTGTGTATAGTGATCAGATGCTTTTAGCTATATTTTACACATGCAGCTATTTTTTTACTTTTATTGTAAGGGTCTAAAGCTCAGATGACCACTTTACACAAATATACAAACCTGTAATTATAAAGTATATTCTTACATTTTTTATGTGAGGTTTAGAATACAAGTAGCAGCCATAGCCATTAAGAACTGAAACGCTTCCAATGTTATAATATTTTTATTATGCAGGTTTATAATAGCTGCAGTATGCTAAGGGCATACTTAACTCTTTCCTGCTATAGAGCCTTTAATGGCTTGCAATCTCTATTCTATGCAGTCCACATGGTAACTAAAAAGTTAAAGGGACAGTTTACTCAAAAATGTTCTCCCCTTTAATTTGTTCCCAATGATCCACTTTACCTGCTGGAGTGTATTAAATTGTTTACAAGTATTTCCATTACCCTTATATTGGCATTTGAAATAGTTGATTTAGCCTGTGGTATCCCCACCCATTCTGAAAGTTTTTGGCCTCAAGGCCAAGCTGTGTTAACACAGCCAGTAGAAGAAATTACACTCCCAGTGGGTTATAGAAGAGATAAGGTAATGCAATGTTAATTTTCCATTGTTCTCTACAATTATTAGTGATTGGTTTATGGACAGATATAAGATAAAGAAGCATGTATATGTACACAATGTGATAAATTAATAAGATCTGATTATACCTACAAGCTCAACCCATTTTATTAGGTTGTGGCTTCAAAATACAAAACCAGCTAATTCATAAACAGAAATAATCCTTGATAAAGCAAATCTCATACATTTTATACTCTGCAGCTAGTAGAAAAGTAATTGGAAACACATTAAGGGAAAAAAATGATAGTATACTGTCCCTTTAACTCTTAATTAAATTCCAAATTCATTGGCGTAAATATAATAATTCCCGGAGTAAGAATTGTATATTGTAACGTTAAGTTGTGCATACATTAACAGTTGGTGTCTTATACTTTAACTAAAAAGTACAAGTTAACTGAGAATGGGGCTAATACCCAAGGTTTGTATGTATGTTTGTATATAAATATATTATATTATATTATATATATATATATATATATATATATATATATATATATATATATATATATATATATATATATATATATATATATATATATAATGTATCTATCTATCTACCTCTATATATTGTTTGCCTACCCACCAAATACAGAAACACAAACAAAAATAAATAGAATCTCCAATCTGGCTCGTTATTGACAAAGTTCTTTTATGCTCACATTTAAATCATAAACTTCCCCATTCTTCCATATCTGACCTCATTTCACAGGTTCTACCTGATTGTGTTTGTCTTTCCACGCAGCCTGCAAACCCATTTACACCCAGCACAGAGCTTTCATATGAAGGAAAAAAGGCAAAACAAAATATTTTATTACCAATTTTTATTACAATCGCTCCCCTGGGTATGACAGATCTGTAGCAATGTACAATTACAAGTAATTACATAAACAAATGTTCGAAATAGCTGAGGACCTAAAACATTTAGCAAGGCAAAAAAAATGTGACAGAGTGCAAATGAGATGTAAAATTGCAATAAAATATCCAGTGGTTTAAAAAAAGGAAGCAGCAAGAGAGAAATGGAGAGCAGAAGACTGATCTGTGCTAAACATGACACAGTAGCACATCTGAACGGGGATGGGGAAATACTTGATCACGTAAGTGGGATAGTAAACAATTTTTATACCCACTCCATTGTTTTAGTAAACAATAAAATCCCATATATACGATTAAGTGATCATTCTCTGCATTTTCTCTTAGGCTGTCTGGAGTGCACTTGGGATGAGATTCATAAAACCGAGTTCCCTGTAAAAATGACCTAGAGAAACAGTAAAGAAAGAGTTAAAGGACAGTACAGCCACATAACACAAAAATGATGTTTAAAAGAACAATTATTGGTCAACGTGGGATGACGTTTAGCTGAAAGGTGACAAAACTTTATGTTTTATTTGAATAAATTCAGATTTTATTTCCTGGATTGGGTACATAAAACAGGCAAGATTTAACCATTGGAACGCTGGTAGGCTTGAGAGGAGAACATGGTTCCCACAGCAGTGAAGCGGTTAAGACATTGGATAAAGAAGCACTTGAGGCCATGCTAGGATTTCCTTTGTGTTGAATTATGGCTTTGTTGAGCCAAAGGTCATTAAAATGGATAAGTACAGCTATAAAACTAGAAGAACTAGTACTCTTTCCCTATAAAGATTATCATTATTGGATTATTATTACGAGACAATGTTGAATTATTCCTCTGTAATAAATAGATAGCTTGACTCAAGCTTTCAAATGAAAGGGAAAAAAAGACTGTTCAGTTTATCTGTGTAGTACATTCATTCAAAGGTGTATTATTTTATTAATGCTACCTTATAGATTTGTGTATATGTAACATATAAGTACCCATATGTAACATATAAATACCCATATGTAACATATAAGCACCCATATGTAGTGTAACATATAAGTACCCATATGTAACATATAAGTACCCATATGTAACATATAAGTACCCATATGTAACATATAAGTACCCACATGTAACATATAAGTACCCATATGTAACATATAAGTACCCATATGTAACATATAAGTACCCACTTGTAACATATAAGTACCCATATGTAACATATAAGTACCCATATGTAACATATAAGTACCCATAGCTGCACACATACACAACTTATATGAATATGTATCTTTGTTTGAACACACACAATTAAATAGCTATAATATGGAGATGAAATATGTGTTACTTGATTCAATTGTTTTTTTGTTTTTTTTCAAATAATTAGTTGTATTTATAAGAAAACATAAAATAAATAACACATTTCCTAACTGCAAGAACAAAAAATATATATAAATTTTGCTATAAATGAATATTTTAATTAATCGTTTACATAACAGAGTATTACAAACTATATACAGGGTTTAATGTATATTACACAGCACAAATAACTAATATAGGGAAATTAATATTGGCCTTTTGTTTTCAACGCATTTTCGTTGTTTCAGGATCCTGTGATTTATCTGCACTAAAATAAGAGACTGTTCTCTCGGTATTAATAATTTTATTTTTATGGCTTTCCCTATTGTCTCTCACAGGGAATATGTATCTGCCGGCGCATCAATGAAATGAAAAACGATACATTTTTATGAATCCCAAATATGTTAACCAGGAAAAGAAATAAAAAAAACGGTAAACTATAAAGGCTTTTGACTAGGCAATCTATTATAAATAAATGTATATGATATTAAATAGGAAATGCTGCTGTATAAGACATCCACAAACATGACAAGTCACATTTATAATAAATTTAACTTAATTTGAATTGTGTTTAAATAGAAAATCCATAAATATATATTTAACTGAGGGTCTCAAACGAAAATGTCAAAGATCCTAAAATTCTATTTGTTTTTAAAACCAACACTGCAAATACATATTGTGCACGAGCTTTTATCTTATTGCAATTCAATTATAAACAAATAGGATACATGTGTATGCTGGCAAATATAATGTCACTTGTAGAAGTGCTCAAATAATTTATCGACATTAACCCCTTGAGGTGAGGTAACTAACATTATCTAATCTTTACAATATAAAGTGACTTATAGAGCAACCATACTCACAACTACCTAGACACACAAAATACTACCTCAAATTACCTGCTGTAAAACAGAAGCCTGGTCATGGAGCAGACACTAACCCAGGCTGTCCTAAAATATCTTCTCTTTTTGTTCTTCAGAAAGCGTTTATATTGCAATACTGCTGCAGCCTTCCCAGATGCTATGGTGGATTTCTATGTCCATATTTGTGTGTGTGGGAAAGCCCCATATCCTTGGTGTGTATAAATGTCTCTTTAAAGGCTTCAATGTTTTGCTGTGTCCTCTTCTAATGAAAGCGGGGGCTGTAGAAGTGCTGAGATAAAGTTGCCAACTTGGCTAAAAAAAAATCTCTAAATCTTCTTCCTACAACTGGGCTTTTTTTTGTTACACAGATTCCTTGAGTTACTAAGCAATGCAGTGTCTGTGATTCCCTTTCTCCTTGTTTATAGCTACAGAAGGCAAAAGACCCATAAATCTTTTGGAAGGCCCACAGAGACAAGGGGAAATTGTGTATGCATGGGTAGAAACATCTAATATCTAAACCCATTAACAAGCCTGTGTAAGGCTCAAGTTGTTGGGGTACATTAACTTACAGTTAAATTCTGGAAAGAAAAAAAAATGGCATAGTGAATTAAGTTAACCAAATTCATCATTTGATTTTTGTCATATGAAATTATCAGAGCATGGTCAGAGCCCTCCCCACCCTCTCTTTAAAATCCAGTCATTGTGTTAATTTTAAGGATGAGGTTGTTTGCATAGAAACCATAAATCAGAGGTCAGAGAAAGTTTTTTGGAACAGAGATCAGTGCTTTAAAAGCCTTGATGTGCTTGATAAGTACACTAAGATCAGGGAGCGTGTGAATACACCTCTGATAGGATGAGCAGCAATATCTAGGCATTATATATAGAGTGGTGTGGGGCACTAATACAAATGGTAGGGGGTTATAGGAGAATGGGCTAAATGGGGGTGAGCTAAGGAAACATATTATCATTTTGATGGCTGTATTGAAAAGGATATATGTACTTATGACGTGTATATGTGAGCATATGTCTGAAAAAAATGCACTGGATAAGCTTAAATATCTATTTTTTTTTCCTTTATTGATCAGAAACCTTTCTCTTGCTTCTTCTTTGCCAGGCATCCATTATGACGCCTATTTCCTTCCAGTAATCAATGCAAATTTTTGCCACTGTCCTGATTGTATCTGTGGATGCAGTGACGCAGGGTTAGGTTCAATGCTTGAGCTGACAACCCCTCTTAAAGATCACTAAACAATCATAATCTGCATTGGCAATACCCCTAACACCACTTCACTCTTCCACCACCCCCACTACCACCCACCTTCCCCAAAAACGGCCCTCCAGTATTCCCTTTGCTAACGCCTCCCCAACATCCCTGCTCAGTTCTCTTATCTGTAGCAGAATATAGACTGCAGCCTCGTCTACTGCTCCCTCTTCGCCTATGAAAGTGTTAAAGGTAAGATATTTTCACTCCAAGCAAACAGCAGGCTTTTGTATACATGATTTATAGTCTGATTCTTGGTTCAAACAGAGTTCACAAGGATTTGCTACTGCTGAAGGCAAAAGGATGGGCTGACTTCACACTACTACGACTGCCATTAAATTCTCCTTCCCTTTTAACTCTTGGGTTTAATATTTTTTAAGAGGAGATGTATGCAGAATGTACATTTTTACAAGGGTTGTTGCAAGGTGATATGGGGTTTTCATACTCTCTGTGATCTCAAACACAATCAGTCTATCATTTGCATGAGCATTAATTTGTAGTTAACAATTATCATTTATTGATAATCTATGATATATATGTGCTGTCATATAATATATGGTTGATGTCTTTGTACATATATCAATTTCTTAACAAAAAAAAACTGCTTTTTGGTGTGTTGATAAATATTGCTTGGGTTATATGAGCAATGCTATTTCAACACAAAAAGGATAATATCATTTGGGGAAATCAAATACAGCACATTCTCTCCAAAACCAAAATAATAAACATATATTTATATAATTTATCCCAAATAAAAATGTTTAATATCTGTGTAACAGTTTCACGATTCCTTAGAAATAACTAGCATCGGCCAACATTAATTGCACAAACAGATTTAATTAGATGGTTTTGTAGCTCAGTTAAATTAAAGTCACTACACGTTTTATTTTATTTGCAACCTATTTCTATATTTCTTTTGTGTGTGTGCTCTAAGCTATTGTAGTTGCTAAAATGATAATTCGTTTTTGATAAATGTCTCACACAGGTTTTGAAGCCGAGCTGATATAAATCAAACAAGGAAACATACAAATCATATTTATATGTGAGCTTAGAGCGTTAGCTATTAAATAAACAGTAATTTATATATAATATATCATCTATATTCATACTATGGCATAATACTGCGTTTTGGATTTTAAGGCTTTCATTTTTATGTGAAAAATATTATTCAATCAGTTAATAAAATCAGGGATTTGTAAAAGTCGTGAACCTTGTAGGACAAAGAAGTGGCTGATCAGTAGAAAACCTGGAGATGATTACAAAGGCAATATGGCATTCTACAGACTTATTCCTGCATTGTAATCCACTGAACTCTTTAGCTTAACACAAATCAGAGGGGTACAGTAGCTTAAAAGTTTTCAAGCCCCTCCCCCAACCCCCCCCCCAAAAAAAATTATTTTTAACTTTTAGTGTGAATTTTAGGAATGGACAGGATGCATTTTTGCTAATAAATGATAAACATGCTGAAGGAGTTCTGCCAAGTGGAACAATTTTATGTTATTACTGCTTTTGGCTCCATGTGAGTCAAATTCCTCAGCCCAAGTCCTCTGTAAACATTTGGGAATGTTAGAGAAAGTTTGATGGTAAATATGAGGGGAATGTGCAGGCAGTTGATTCTCAGATCTGCTAGGACTCAGAGAGGGCCCCTTTGTAACATTAGCAGAAGTTATACTTAGTGTACAACTCCCATTTAAAGGAAAGCTGCTAATGCTTCATAGATGGTTGTTATAAAAATGTAAAATGCAAAATACATATGGCTGAGGACATAAGGAACGAATACAGGATTAAATAATAGGTCATTGTAAAGCAATTACATTTATTAAACTTTATTTAATGTCGGTTTGGATATGGATTGAGTAAATTACTGATGTATTCACAAAGGCAACTTATAACACAAACGATATTATGCAAAATAATTAAAATAGAAGGTGAAAAGTTATACAGAATTTAATTAGTAATAAATAAGTTGCTATGTAGCCATTATATGTCATTTGTTTTCTAGGCCTTCAATGCTTTGTTATTGGTGTCTGGAAGATAAGGGGTTAACCTGAAAAAGCACACAAAAGAGTAGAAACAAAGACAAACAAAATGAGATTTATGTAAAATATATTTATTTCAACTTACAGTTCACTCTTTGATAATAAGCGATGCAAGTTACATAACAATTTAACATATTTTGAAATACAGATTTAATATTGCATGTTTATAACTTGGATTTAATTAAAAAAAAGGGGCGTACAGGCATTATGGTGCAAAAGTGCACAAAGGGTTCCAAACGGACCTCCCCTTTAAGTTATATAGTGTGTGTCTGCTCCCATCTGTTGTCATTATCTCTATATACCTACATTTATTTAGAGATAGATGGATAGATTAGATAGATAGATAGATAGATAGATAGATAGATAGATAGATAGATAGATAGATAGATAGATAGATAGATAGATAGATGATGGATGGATGGATAGATAAATAGATAGATAGATAGATAGATAGATAGATAGATAGATAGATAGATAGATGATGGATAGATAGATAGATAGATAGATAGATAGACAGACAGACAGACAGACAGACAGACAGACAGACAGACAGACAGACAGACAGACAGACAGACAGACAGACAGACAGACAGACAGACAGACAGACAGATAATTAAACATTCCAACTCAGAAATGGGGGACTGACGAGTTGCTGAGTTGTACACGTGCAACATTGAGATAAATAATAATAATAACAATAAAATCTTATAACAAAAAAAAGTTAATTTGCAGCAAATATAGCAAAATCTTCCCTAGATAAAGTGCTCATGTCCTTCCACACTACACGGATATCTCTCCTATCTTTTTCATGCATTGCTAGTTAGAGATTGCTGCTGGTTATTTTGATGCCCCTTGGAACTTGTGAATTGAGTTAGAGATCGGGTGAATAACATAGTTCACCTTTCCTAAATCCATCCATCATGTCAGGTATAATGTGATCTATTCCCTTAAAGTTTTACTTTACACTGTCACCTAGAACGTCACAATAAGTGTAGCCCTTAAGATATATACCTGGGAATACAATAAAACAGTTTGTAAATGTAAAATTCTATTTAAAATAATTTTCAGAACTTATCTCTGCAATTTAAAACTTTTATGAAAACAAATTTAAAGTGAAGAATATTAGGAGGGAAATAGACAGATTCAAACAAGTGGAAATATTTAAAGTCCAAGTGTGGAAATTAAGCATTAAAAAAAAATCTTAAGAAATTTGAATGTACGAAATTACTATAAAATACTAACAATCTATTTGTCATCATCAAGTCAAACATATTCTGTAAAGTTACAAAACTCGTAGAAGTTTTAGTGCAGGACAATGATCCTGTACATCAAACCATGTGCTCATGAAAATTCATTTTTATGATTTATTGCTCAGTGACAAATATTATCATTACTAGACTGGTTCATTCCTAGTGCAAGAGGTTTTCCAACACTTCAATGTGACAATATTAAACCAACTGATTGGTTCACATCACTATAAAATGAAATAGATATTTTAATAAATAGCCTCTAGATTAATATTAAGGTGAAAGAATAACTTTTTTTTGTATATTTTCGTCCAGAATTGTGTTTTATCTGATTTACTTGTGGTTTAAATGTTTCCACATTTGTTTCAGTTTCTTATAATTAGTTCATATTAGTTTATTTTTTAGAAACCTGCTTTATGAATACATTGTTTCACAAAATATAACTACAATTTACCTCTTCTATTTTTTTTTTTAAAAAAAATTTAAAAATAATTTAAACAGAAACTTACAGGTTGCACCTATTAAATACTTTTTATGGGTATTTACAAAAAAAAAATGATGTTTGCAAATACACATTTCTTTTGTAATTTAATAAACATATTAAAGATTAGCATTCAGTCTTGATATATTTATCGAATATTAATACATAAATAAAAAAAGAATGATACATACATTTTTAGAAATTCCTATTCTCTCTTTCTGATTCCAAGCACTTAAAGTGGCAGCATTTGGATTCTGTAGCACCAGGATTATATTAAAGATTTGCCACAGGGGATTGTGTATTAAAATAGCGTATTTTCCTCTTCTAATCTTCTTTGTTTGTCTCCATCCAAAAAAAGACATTTCTATAAAATATTTAAAATATACTTTTTAGGTGCAACGTCAGATGACGTCAGAAGGTGTTTCCCAAATCCTTTGACCATATTCATCCTTTTACTTTTCTTTTTTTTTCTGTGTCAGCAGGTTGGGACGTTTTTGTACGATTTGTTTGGACTGAAGAGATGGCGTGGGCTCAGGTTTAGGAGACCGATCCATTACCCACTTTCTGCTTGATACGCCTGACTCAAGATCAGCAGTAAGGGTCATCTTAAAGTGATCCCTGAGATTTCATCACTTAGCAGCTAAGGTGTCACATTTCCCTTTGTGAGGAACAAGCAGATTGGGGAAATGCAGAAATCACTTTACTTTGACAACTCAGGTTCTTTTGGAGGTTGTGGCTTCCAGGACATAAATGGCATGGACTATATTGGGCAACAAACTTATACTGCTGGGAATGAATACCAGCCCCCATATTGTCTGGAGTCAAACTCCAGTAATTTAGGCTGCCAAAAAGGTGAACATTCTATTAAAAATACTACTTATAATTTGACTGATACCTCAGAAAAAGTTCACCAACCCCAGTCCCCAAACTCAATCTCCCCCGTCCCAAAAAATAATTCCAGTCAGAACTGTCTATCAAAGGAGGGCAATGGGACAGCTTCTGCTGACGTCACTGTCCCCAAGAAGAACAGCAAGAGCAGCAATTTACCCAAGCAGATTTTCCCATGGATGAAGGAAACTCGACAGAACTCCAAGCAGAAGAAACAAGTTCCTCCCCCAACAGGTAAATATTATGCGATGCCTTCACTCCTCCTTCCACCTACAGGAGTTACCTGTTTCAAGGTGTATGTAGCTTATGTTTGTATTGTTTGTCTATGTGCTTGTATATATATAATATATATATATATATATATATATATATATATATATATATATATATATATATATATATATATATACACACCTATATACAACTCATTATATGAATGAAAAATAGCTTCTCCTGGATGTGTTGTGACATGAGGTTACTTTAAGAAGTTCTCCTTAATTTAGATGATAAAGTGTCGTTTGCTTACTGACTGATATAAAACAAGGACTATTATTTTATCTTCAGGGACTCATCCGGTCATACTTAAAATCTGCACATATATACTAACTCACAAATATGGTCTGCAGAAACAAATAAAAATAAGTTTTATATTTTAGTATCAAACTTATTTTTTGTATTTTTAACTGTCTATCATCTATCTATTCTATCTATCTATCTATCTATCTATCTATCTATCTATCTATCTATGTGTGGGACTGTGTGTGGGTGATATGTGTCCCTGTCTGTTACATACGGTGTTTGAGCAAGCATTGTTGATTTTGTTCTCCAGAGTTGGCAATCCAGGAATTACAGACTAGTAAATAAAGTTTATATGTTGTTGTTGTTGTTGTGTAAGAACTTAGATATGTCCAACTTTGTGGTCTTTTATTTATTTGTTATTAATGATTTATTTATTTTTAAACTAAATTTAAAGAAGATAAAATATAATTTCAGTACAAACACCAGGATCAGGGCCCTTCTAACGTAAACATTGTTGAATTAGTATTCATTTTTTTCTTTAAAGTCTATTCATAATAATATATTTGGCTTAATATGGTGTGTTTATTCTTTGTTTCAGAAGATGACAGTTCACTGGACAACAGCTTACTCGCTGCATCCAAAAGGGCTAGGACTGCTTATACTAATTCACAGCTGGTTGAGCTGGAGAAAGAGTTTCACTTTAACCGATACCTCTGCCGCCCTAGAAGACTTGAGATGGCAAAGTTGCTTAATTTGTCCGAGAGGCAGATTAAGATCTGGTTCCAGAACAGGAGAATGAAGTATAAAAAGGACCACAAGGGCAAGGGTGGCTGTGGCTCTCCCGGGGGGCAGTCTCCAAGCAGCAGCCCATCACTGATGGCATTCACCAACTCCCTACCTCTAGATGATGAGGGTGCCTATGATGTGCCCATGGCCAATGCCTACAGCAAGACACCAGGAAATATGTATGGCCTGACAGCTTACTCAGCACCTATATTCGAGAATCCACCAACTCCTAAAAGATATGGTGCTCAATCTCTGGCCTCTGAATATGATCAGCCACCAATGCATGGGGAATCTACATATGATACCCCTGGTTGTCAGGCTTATATTGCAGGAAGTTACCTGGAAAATGGGTCCGGAAGTTGCTCCATTTTCAACCTCCCCCATCCTTCCTCAGATAGCATGGACTACAGCTGTGCAGCACAAACACCCAGCAAACACCATCTTGGGCCATGTGACCCCCATCCCACCTACACAGACTTAAACATACATCCTGTGCCTCAGGGGTGTTCCCAAGAACCCCCAGTGCTGACACATCTGTAGGACTTTCTATCCTTTGAAACAGGAGGCCAATTTGCCTTTTCCCATTATGTCATTAAAACCCTGTACATTTAAACCCACCATCAGTATTAGCCCCCCTCAATCCCCATTTATTTATTGAGCTATGCACAACACAACTATGCATGGATCACGCAAAGCGGTTTCACATAAGCAACCTATTAAATACTATTTCCAGCAATATTTCCTATATCCTCAATACTTTTTGCCTGTCACAGTAAGAATGTGAGCTCACACCCCTTTCATACTTTGTCAGACTCTGCGGGTGGACTCAGACATTTTAGAATAACAAACTAAAGATTCCCCAACTCTCTAAGATTTAGTTTTACTTTGAATGTATTTATGTAAAACCGATCTCTCGATTTTTGTACCTTCTGAATGTTGATCTTTTAGTAGAAAAAAAATGAAACATATATTTATATGCGTTGACTTCAGATCTGTTAAATATTTTTGTCTATTTTTTTGTTGTCTTTTTTTATTTGATTGCCTTTCTTAATTTATTTTCTAGATATAAAGTCAGAATTTTGCCTTTTTCCTGATTTGAAATCGGATGGCTTTTATGATTTGAAATCGGATGGCTTTGAAAGTGATCTAACTGCGTTAATTTGTATTTTTGAGTAGTATTTTAATTAACCATTTGATAAAATAAAGAAAAATAAAACTTCTACAAATCTGTATTATTTATTGCTTACAATTACACTAAATTATAAGGAAAGCATTGTAGTGTATTTGCTAGTGCCTGAAATCAGTTTGCTTGTTTTTTTTTTCTTTTTACTAGGGGTAGCATTTCACCCCTAATTCACCCCCATTAATCATTTGGACAGGGACAGTTCACATGGCCCCTTAAGCCCTTTTCATGTTAAGTTAGTATTCAACCCTGGTACAATCTTCCTTGATCAGTATCTACAATGCTTTCTGCTAAACTCCCAAATTCATCAGGACTTAAGGTTTGTTTTGTTTTTTATATTTCTGATTTAAATTATATATATATATATAAATATAAATATATATATATACACACACACACACATCAGAAATAGATTTCGATTTTATAGGGAAAACAACTAAAATCTGAATGCTAGTTTAGACTTTAAGAGGGCTTTAATTTATATATATATATATATATTTGTTAAAAAAAACTATGATTGATATATTTTTATGCAATTTTTAAGGAATTAAAATACAATTTTGCTGGTAATTCTAATTTGTATCATCTTAACACAGTCATACAAATACAGTCTTACGTTAATACACACACATATAACTAACTTTATATATTAACTTTGTATCTTGGAAAAAGTTTGCTACAGCAGATATTATACTTGTTTTTAATTATCACTCATTTGTCATAATTTAGTTGTTCATTTGCTTTGTTCTTTTTAAAGCGCTTTAAGCGAACTATTCCAGATGTCTTTTAAAATAATAATAAAACAGTATTTACATTTATGTATGTTTACATTTTAAAAAGAATGAAAATGACTATAAATCATATATTTAAACATAACAGTTGGGATAACGAAATATAACTTACTAATTATATTTTTTTGCAATTGAACCACTAATATTTGTGTTCCTATTATAAATATTTTGTATTGCATATATCAAGCAATTATACATATTATAATAAATATCGACTTGTGCAGTTAAAAGATATATATATATATATATATATATATATATATATATATATATATATATATATATATATATATATATATATATATATATATATATATATATATTATACATATACATATTGTATTAAACAAATAGCATTGTTTTGATACAGTTGTGTTTTTGTTCTATTTTTATATACTAGAATTTTGTGATGAAAAAAAAAAAAAATCACTGGACTGTAATTTATCCTCCATAGCCACTAATAGCAAATTACTATTCCATTGCTGAGATGAAATTTTACCTCCCAGCTAACTTAATTTCCCTGTGTGGAACAGAAGGCCGCAGATAGCTGTCTCCATTTGGCTGAGATATGAAGACTTGCTCTACAGTCCTGCACCCAGATGGCTGGGCCACATAATAACGCCCACACTAGGACCCTTGCAGGGCAAGAGAGAGAGAGCTGCCCGGCGCTTCCATTCTTCATTCCCTCGGATTCCTGCAACAGTAGTTCTGAGCCACTGAATAAAGCAGCGGGGTATTTTACTGGCTATAATCATTATTTGAAAATATGTGTGCACAACACAGGAAACACAGAAAATTCACATAGATAGATAGATATAGATAGATAGATAGATAGATAGATAGATAGATAGATTAGATACATAGAAACATAGCTATATGGATGTATGATAGATACATAAACACATATATACATAGATTAGATTAGATAAAATAGATTGATCGATGATAGATTCGATATAGATAGATATATAGATAGATAGATAGATAGATGGATGTATGATAGGTACATAAATACATAGATTAGATAAAATAGATATATGACAGCTTAGATATACAGACAGACAGAGCTACATATAGCTAGATAGATAGATAGATAGATAGATAGATAGATAGATAGATAGATGATATAAAAATAGATTAGATAGATATATAGATACATACATACATACATACATAGATAGATGGATGTATGATAGATACATAAATACATACATAGATACATAGATTAGATAAAATAGATAGATTCGATATAGATAGATTAGATTAGATAGATAGAAAGATAGCTTAGATATACAGACAGATATACCTACATATATATGATAGCTTGATTGAATAGATAGATAGATAGATAGATAGATAGATAGATAGATTCGATTGGATAGATTAAATATATATATTTACATAGATAGCAACAAGATATAAAATATAGATCAGATAGATTACAATACACAATATTTTGTTTCATTTAAGTTAGATTACAATGCTTTCTCTTTATTTATTGATACACGAGTTAAATATCATATGATGATTTCCTTGCTGCTTATGTAACTTTACCCAAGCCAAAAAGGAGCCCTAGAATAAGCCTATGGTTCTCACTTTAGTAAATAGTAACCATATATTGTCTATAGAAGCTTTTTGTAACCATATTCCACTTCAGGTTTGTTATGTAAAATATTGTACTTATCTCTTTCTCTCTTATATATAAATATATGACTTGTGCTGCATATTATAACTTTTTCTTGTCATGCTTGTGAATTGAAACATGTCTCTGTCAACCAATAAAATGTGTTAGTTTCCTCTACCATTTAATAATGGTTACCTAAGATTAAAAGGGACAGTGAAGTCAAAATTGTAATATTCATGATTCAGATAGAGCTTGCAATTTTAAACAACTTTCAAATCTACTTCTATTATGTAATTTGTTTCATTCTCTTTGTATCCTTTTTTTAAAGCCTATCTAGATAGGCTCAAGTGCATTGCTGGGAGATAGCTGCTGATTGGTGACTACATATGTATGCTTCTTGTTATTAGCTCACCCAATATGTTCTGCTAGCTCCCAGTAGTGTATTGCCGCTTCTTCAATAACAGATAACAAGAGAATGAGGACATTTGTTAGTCACAGCAAATAGGAAAGTTGTTCAAAATTGTGTTTTCTGTCTCTTTAATTGCACACAAATATTCAGTTCCTGATTATTTTAGTTGAAACTTAAACAATTATAGCTAACCATTATTCAAGCAATTTTATTTAATTATTGTATGTTTAACATATATTTGACTTTGACAAACATTGTTTGAAATTAATTATGGAAATTAACATTTCATAAGAATTGCTAAAATCCTTTTGGTACATTATCAGGTCTATTTTGTAAAAATCTGACTCGTCAGTTGACTTTTGTGCTGTTAACAGTTGACTGCAGACATCAAAGTTGGCTGCTCTATTTTTTTTCTTTTTATGACCTATTCTTTAAAAAAAACTACAGCTAAAACAGAATTCTACATGAGTTTTAAAACAGCTGAGTTGGACTGACTTCCTAAAAGGGTCATTAAAAATGAAAGGGATATGAAACCCAATTTTTTCCTTCATGATTCAGATAGAAAGTTGCTTAAAATTGCCTGCATTAATTTACTCCTATTATCAATTTTTCTTTGTTCTCTTGGTATCTTTATTTAAAAAAACGCAGGAATGAAATCTTAGGAGACAGCCCATTTTTGGTTCAGCACCGCCATCAATCAGCAAGCGCTACCCAGGTGCTGAACCAGGAATGGGTTGGCTCCTAAGCTTACATTTCTGCTTTTCAAATAAAGATATCAAGTGAACGAAGAAAATTTGATAATAGGAGTAAATTAGAAAGTTGCTTAAAATTGTATGCTCTATCTGAAATATGAAAGAAAAATTTGGGTTTCATATCCCTTTAAACCTGCACTTAATTATTATTATCATTCGTTAATTCTTAAAATAGGAATTTTAATTAATGTACTTGTCATCTACATATTTGGCACAGTTAAGAATTACAAACCTAGGACCTAATTCTGAAAACTTGTCTGGGTCAGATGTAGTTTTCCATGACGACACTTGCATGGGGCTTTCCCTGTGAGCTGTGAGATGTCTCCCATAGAAAGTAATGGAGCTTGTTGGAAACAAAACCTTTACAGGTGAGAGTGAAGTTAGCAGGGGCACACTTTAAAAATTAAATCCTGCAACCAATACAAATCTCATTCACACACTCTCTCTATTTTCTCTCTTCTTTCAATTATTCCTTCTTTCTCTATATCTGTTTCTCATTTCACTCTTACCATGCTCTCTTTTCTTTCCGTCTTTTTTCCTTTCTCTTTTCTTTGCTTTATTATGGGAGATTTGGTACAATAGACCAGTGATTTTTAACCTTTTTTTGCTGTGGCACACTTTTTTACATTAAAAAATCCTGTGGCACACCACCATCCCAAAATTTTAAAAAAGAAATTCACCTCCCTAGCAGCAAAATGTTAAGGAACTAAAAAAAAACACACAAAAAACAACAGCAAGTTGTTAAAGAAAGTATTTTAAAATGTAATTTTTGTCTTAAAAAACATTATATGTGCACTGCATAAATACTCTAATGAACATAAATGCAACCAACATGGATGTTCTGCTAGTTTTAGTATATTTTATTAACCTTTTACACAGAAAATATTTCCACTGTGTTTAATTTCTTTTCTTTAACTATGGTTGTCTGCAGAATTTTTTTTTCTCATTGGGGGGGCAAACACAATTACATAAGAACAATTATATAAGTGGCAATGTGCAGCAGGAGAAAGTTGCTACACATAATCTGTACATTATTTTAAAAATGGTGGTTTATTGGCATCAAAACATTAAATCAAGAGGGTACTTACATCATTGATATGCTTGAAACATTCTAGTGCTATGACAATTACATCCTGGATATAGTTTTTAATATTTTTGTCTCTGACTTTGTGATTAGTAAACCACTGTGATGATTTTTGTTGTCAGAAACTTCTAATTGAGAGCCATACCAGAGATTTCAAATTCAGATCCATTTTAGAGATTTCTAATTCGGAGCCATTCTAGAGATATCAAATTCAGAGCCATTCTAGAGATTTCAAATTCAGAGCCATTCTAGAGATTTCAAATTCAGAGCCACTGCAATGTACCAGAGAACCTGTTTTTCCACACATGCTCAATTCAGGTTAATCAACACAATTGTTTCCTGCTTTACTTGAAAGTTAAAAATATAGCTCAAAGTACAATTGTTAGTATGAAATTTCTACTAATTTCAAATTAAGTCATCAGGATCTTTATTTATGTGGATGGTTTAAACATGTAAATGATTAATATTACACAAAATAATGTGAATTGTTCATTGCACACACATGAAAAAAATAATACTTTAACACATTAGTCATACTCAATATTGGAACAATTAGCCGTTATGTTTTAGTATAAAATGAGTCATTCATGTATTTTGTTAGATCACTTTCTTCAAAATAAATCATTTTACTATGTATTTAAAGGGACAGTCTACCATAGAATTGTTATTGTTTTAAAAGATAGATAATCCCTTTATTACTCTTTCCCCAGTTTTGCACAACCAACACTGGTTTATAAATACACTTTTACCTCTGTGATTACCTTGTATCTAAGAACCTTCTTCCAGCCCCCTGATCACATGACTCTGACTGTTTATTATCTATTGTCTTAAATTTAGCATTGTTTTGTGCTAGATCTTAAATAACTCCCTGTGCCTGAACACAGTGTTATCTAAATGGCCCACGTGTACTTTCTGTCTCTTTGTGTTGAAAAGGAATTTTAAAAAACTGTGATAAGAGGCAGCCCTCAAGGGTTTAGAAATTAGCATATGAGTCTGCCTAGGTTTAGTTTCAACTAAGAATACTAAGAGAAAAAAGAAAATTTAATGATAAAAGTAAATTGGAAAGTTTGATAAAATGACATGTCCTATCTGAATAATGCAAGTTTAATTTTGACTAGACTGTCCCTTTAAAGGGACACTGAACCCAAATGTTATCTTTTATCATTCAGATAGAGCATGCAATTTTAAGCAACTTTCTAATTTACTCCTATTATCATTTTTTGTTCATTCTCTTGCTATCTTTATTTGAAAAGCATACAAAGAGAGAAGCGCTCTACCAGGAACGAACAACAGCTCAGTGGCTTGTTCTATGGCGATTTACCACCCGGAAGCAGCCTCTTTTAGACCAGTGTGCTTTTCACAGAAGAAAACTTTCCTGAAGTACATCAGTCTGATCCTGCCAAGTAAGGTCAGTCCAGCCCCGAAATACCAGGCAATTCTCCTCTGAACAAGGAACATGACAACCCCAGACGATCGTTTTGGCCTCCTATGGGCCTCGTCAGTGAGGTGCAGCCACATTTATTTGAAAAGCAAAAATGTAAGTTTAGAAGCCGGCTCATTTTTGGTTCACAACCTGGGTTGTCCTTGCTGATTGGTGGATAAATGATGTCTTCTTTTTCAAATACAAAATAGCAAGACAACCAAGAAAAAATGATAATAGGAGTAAATTAGAAAGTTGCTTAAAGTTGCATGCTCTATCTGATTTATTAAAGACTTTTTTGGGGGTTTAGTATCCCTTTAACCTATAAAAATCAGTTAAAGGGACATGGAACTCAAAAATCTTCTCTGTACTATCTAAAAGAGACATTGCCTTTCCTGTACACATTAAACATTTTCTGTAGGACAAGAATCAGTTGTACACAATCATACACTTCCTATGCTTCAGTCACCTGTCACACCTGTATCCCGAATGACACACTGATGTTGTGGCAATTACTATTTTTTAATCCCTTTAATCCACAATACTGTTTTTGACCAACTCGCTTGTACAATAATGTTAGTTGATAAAAGTCAGATGAGGTCAGTGTAACATGGCCATGGATATTATATTCCTTCATTTTTTTCAAGCAACATGGCCCTGTAATATAAAACACCTTTTCTTATATAGAACAGAGAAAACGTTTATTTTATTTTCTGAAAAAAACCAACTTTTTCTTTGAAAGTTGTCTTTATAAGCCCTGCAAGTTTGCTTCTTAAAGGTACATAAAGCTGCAATTATAAAATGCTGTTATTGTTCAAAGTATTTTGGCACTGTTGTTTGCCTATATGTGTTTAAACTTTAAAAAAAATGAAAGATAAGAGTTCATTATATTCAAAGATGCTGCAGGAACACCCTTTTAAATGTGCTGGACTTTCTCCCATCCCCAGTGGTTGATTTCTTCTGCTGTCTCTTCTTTACTTACCATTTCTATAGCCAATACTGCAGTATCAGCATTTTTCATATAGGTGGTGGTTTAAAAAAAGTAAAACCATCTATTTAAAAACAAAGGTAAAGGAGTCATATATTAATCATTATATACACTCCAGCAGGTAAAACTGTTCATTCGGAATACATTAAATGAGAAAATATTTTACAGTACAGTCCATTTAAAGTCAGCTCCAAAGCAATACACTGCCACTCCTGAGCTGGACTAGATCCTTCTACACACATATACCATTCGTGATTGGCTCATACTCAGTGAAGTGCATTGCTATCTGCAAAGGGCAATAATTAAATAAGAAAATTGTCTAACACATTAGAGAATTTTCTTTTTGCAGCTTTGTACCCGTTTAAGTCTAAAATATAGCAAGTTCGTAGCAAACATGCAACTTAAAATTCCTAACTCTGGATTTGATATGTTGACTTCAAGTCAATTATAAGTTGGTGCTTTGTGGTTATTTCTGCAGAGTTAGCACAAGTCAATGTATAATTGATACAATCTCAAACTTCTGTGAAAACCCTTCTAAATAAAAGAAAGATTAAAAAAAATGCCCTAACAACACAAAAGCATTCTATGTTCACTTAATTAATGGTGCGTTTAGACTTTATTTATGACAATTGTTTTTTGATGTCCCTTTAAATTCATTTTAACTAAATTATGCCAGCATGTAGCAGATCTACTCAACTGAGGGCCCTGGGGCCAAACCTGTTTTGGGCCCCCAAAAAGGTAACTCAGAATTAAGCAATAGTAACAATATACATGATTCTCTGTACTGTGAACACACTGCACTATATAATGATGTAGGTGTACACTGATGGGTATGCTGCACAGTATAATGATGCTGAGCATTTATACACAGAGTGCTACGTCTCCCTCAGCACTTGCACCGGCTGCACCAGTAGTAGTCCCGCCCCTGATTCCTGCAATGTTTACATTTCTTCAATTTTATAGTCTTTGTTTTTTTGTAATGTGTAAATAGTTTTGTGGTAAAAAAAATATATGCTTTTATTTCCTTACTTGATTTACTGGTTTAACTACATGACATCAGCTACACATTGCATTAACCGGAAGTTTTCATTTCAGCTTATTACTTTAGAGTAACCCTAGACAGGTTTCAGTATTTGAGTGTGCAAATATCCCAATTAAAAATAGATCTTCTTATTGAACCCAGCAAATATAATAATGCTAATCAACTTTAATGAAAAGTGTCTTCACATTGGCAGCCCTATATAAGGTAAAGAGACACAATATGGGGCAGGTTTACACTTCACCTAGGCACTAAAAGCAGTTTTTTTATCTGAGTTATAACAGCCATACTCAGTAATGATGGTGGGAAGAGGCTACTGGATCATCTGCATATAGGCTATTATAAAATATATCTATGGGTCAAGTCTCTGAGCAGCAGCCATCTTAGGTTTCAGTACTGGAAGCAGCATGAAGGACTTTACAATTAGCCATATATCTTAAAACAAATCAGGCATCCAGTTTCAGTACTTAAAGGGCCATTATAGTTGAAAGATTACATACTCTTAATTAGAGAATGTAATTTTAAGACTCGCTACCCTTAAATGCTATGTGTTTAACCCCCACAATGGAGTTAAATTCATTGTAGAAGTACTGCTCTGGACCTGCAGGGCACTGCCATTGATCCAATCAGATGCGCTAGTGACACAGCTGAGTTGTGCTAGTAGTGCAACTGATTGGGTCTGCAGCAGTTCCACTTGGCAACAACAATGCTCTGCAGATCCTGAGCAGTACTTCTACTATGTGTTTAACACCTTTGGGGGATTAAACACATAGCATTAAAGAGTTGCTAGTCTTAAAATAACACACTCTAACGAATCAGGACATGTAATATTTATATAATGCCCCGTTTAAGCTGTTTTTAGAGTTCTGCATTGAGTAATATGAATACTGTCACCTTTATTTGTTTCTCCAGTCTGCACCATTAAAGGGACAGTATACACCAATTTTCTTATAACTGCATGTGATAGATACTACAATAAAGAAGAATATGCACATTTACTGATGTAAAAATCCACTATAAAACCTTTTTAAAACATACTTAGAAGCTCCTAGTTTAGCACTGTTGATGAGGTTAGGCTGGGACACCCATAGAAAGGGGCTGGGGATGTAGAAAGAACAGACATCCCCCTCCCCCGCATATGAAAAGACCCATTACACAAACAGGAGCAAACAGGAGTCTGTAAACAGTCTACATCTGCCACTTTGGGGCTTGGTTAGGTTTTAAAAATCAGCACAATGATATAAAAAAAATAAGCAAAACTATACATTGTTATAAAAACACTCCCAGAGGGGCTAAATAAATAGACAATCTACAAAACATTTATGCAAAGAAAAATAATCAGTGTAATGCTGATATATTTTTCTGACAAGTTGATGGAGGAAATAATGTTTGCATTTGGATTTCTTCAGAATGCTCATTCTTGAAAATAGGTGGGAAGCCCCAAATAATCTGTAGCCACCATGCATTGAGGTACAGACACTTGAGACAGATAGTGCTGTGTGTCACATGTTTAATAGTGGTTCCTAAAATATCACCATTCTGCCAGTTGATGACCATGTGGAATTGTCCCCATTATTGCCTCTACTGGTGATATTTCTGCTGTGATTCTGATTGGATTGTTTTGTGAGGGCTCAGAGTTTTTATTTTCTGTATTATTAATATAATTTATTTTTAGAGTACATATTCTGCTGCACTGTGAACACAGATATAATGTACAAAGGTAGCCTTTAAGAGGCAAATTATGCACCTTGTGGGTGGTTTGAGGGCCCTGCCAAGAGAAGCCAACTGTTGTAGATCACCTTTTAAGAAGGATCAAGTGAGTGTCCATGTTTGTGAATGTGAGGATTGGTCCATTGTGACAGACCATAAGAGGATGTGAGCTGGAGAAGCTTTGCTGCTCCATGAGAAGTGCACTTGTCAAAAGGGAAGATAAAATGACCATGAGTGAGGGCAAGGTTGTCAGAGGAGGGGAAAGAAGGGAAACAGGAAGTAAAGTTGAGGACCCAGGACGGGCGATATATAACTGTGACACTTAAGGCCTGATATTCAAAACCTCGCCTGTATGTAGAGAAAGCACACAAAATCTTTTGGATTTGTTTTAGACCTTGTATTGTAATGTAGGAGTCTCTGTTTCACATAAAGAACACTACATAGCAACGTAAACATTTCTCAAGATAAAATTGGATTTTTTTTTAAATGGTATGCTCTGAATCACAAAAGAATATTTTTGGGTTTCATATTCCTTTAATCAGAATGGAAGTTTGCTCCTATTCGTTTCATGGGCAAACAGAGAAGCATTACTGAGCATAAGCACTCGGGCAAAATAAAATTCCTATCATTGCATTTGTCGCTATCATGGCTGCTGCAGGCTGTCCAACACATTTTTTCTGTAACACAGAATAAATCAAATTAAAAAAGAACCCTTTACCCTTTAATATCTAATCATAACGTTTTATTTTTGCGTTTTTACTTTTTTGGGGGGAAAGAGGTGGGACTTTTTTCCTACAAACCTTTATTACATTTCTTTAAATATTTGATGGCTTCTAATACATTACCTTCTCCCCCTAAAAAATAAATTATACATAAATAGAAGGGTCATGACATATTTTTATAAACATTTCGGATGATAATAAAATCAATTTAAAGTTAACAATCTGCTTTTGTTGTACTTTATTCATTGGTCTTCAAGTCTTTTTCAATCTGAGGTAAAATATTTTGCATAATCACAATGTGTCTTTTGTGAGGTAAACGTGCAAGTTTAGAAATGTAAAGTATTAGCACATGTTTCTGTGGATTTCAGAAAAATGTTAGTAGGTCCCTAATGGTCTGGAGTAAGGTGATTTATTATTGTGGTAGGAAGACTGTGTAGATAAAATGGAAAGAAATGCAAAAATATAGTATATTAAGTACCCTCTATCTATCTATCTATCTATCTATCTATCTATCTATCTATCTATCCAATTATCAAATTATCTATCTATCTATCTATCCATCACCTATCTATCTATCAATCTATCCATCCTTCTATCTATCCATCCTTCTATCTATCCATCCTTCTATCTATCTATTTATCTATCTATCTATCTATCCATCTATCTATCTATCTATCTATCTATCTATCTATCTATCTATCTATCTATCTATCTATCTATCTATTTATCTATCATCTATCCGTCATCTATCTATCAATCTATCATCTATCTATCTATCCTTCAATCCATCCTTCTATCTATCTATCTATCTATCTATCTATCTATCTATCTATCTAGCATCTATGTATCCATCCATCTATCCATCCATCCATCCATCCATCCATCCATCCATCCATCCATCCATCCATCCATCCATCCATCTATCTATCTATCTATCTATCTATCTATCTATCTATCTATCATCTCATCTCTCTGTCTCCTTCTGTCTCTGTTCAAAGGCAAAAATGTTTGTTAATGGTGGAGCTTGCAAACTCAGGAAATTCCTGGATTTAAATACTCACATAATGGTAAAATTAAACCCTCCCCCACAGAATCCCAAAAGCGAGGGAGAGACTATTGCACATCCTTACCATACAAAGATAGGATCAAAAATGTCATCTGAAAGGCTATGGAATGGGTTCAGTCATGTGTGTGTGTAGGGTTGTACATTATGACTGTCTGCTTTCACCCTTATAGTAATAAAAAATCACCTAGCAGCAATTATTAATCACACTCTGTTTTGTTCTTTGTTTTTGCACTTACATAAAGTGACTTATATGAGCAGATAAAGATGTAGAACATTCTAAAATGATACTTGTTTATTGTTTGAAGTAACACATAGTAAATAAGGCACTGAAATGGATGTTTAAATGGAAACAGCACAAAAGTGTAAAACATTAGCAAAGGGAATAGCCGAAAATTTTGATTATGAAACTAAAAACAATTTCTAGAGTTTTTTTTTGAAAGAGTAGTAGTTAAACACGTTACACATATAACATCTGTACACTGTTTTAACTGATATTGAGAGAAGGATGAAACGCAATTGTGGAAAACTCAGCCATAGGGAAATATTACTTATTGACTGATGGGAAAAAACTCCATAGCTCTAGTGGTGGATATGGACATGAAAGACAAGTAATGTTATCCAGAATAGGAACGTCCAAATTTCATTAAGAAAACCCCCCATAAAATCTTGCATTATTGTTGATTGTTGTATACATTAGACTTTTCATAATCTAGAGCTTAAAACCTTTTATTGCATTGGATAAGAACTTTCAGTTGGAGAATATTAACTTCTGAAGGAAAATATGAAATAATAAAATATAAACAGGACACTATTTTGTGTAACTGCACATGCACACAGAAAATAATATTTTGCCACTGCTATTTTGTGTAACTGCACATGCACACAGAAAAGAATATTTTGCCACTGCTATTTTGTGTATCTGCACATGCACACAGAAAATAATATTTTGCCACTGCTATTTTGTGTAGCTGCACATGCACACAGAAAATAATATTTTGCCACTGCTATTTTGTGTATCTGCACATGCACACAGAAAATAATATTTTGCCACTGCTATTTTGTGTAACTGCACATGCACACAGAAAATAATATTTTGCCACTGCTATTTTGTGTAACTGCACATGCACACAGAAAAACATAATTTATGTAAGAACTTACCTGATAAATTCATTTCTTTCATATTAGCAAGAGTCCATGAGATAGTGACGTATGGGATATACATTCCTACCAGGAGGGGCAAAGTTTCCCAAACCTCAAAATGCCTATAAATACACCCCTCACCACACCCACAAATCAGTTTAACGAATAGCCAAGAAGTGGGGTGATAAGAAAAAAGTGCGAAAGCATAAAAAATAAGGAATTGGAATAATTGTGCTTTATACAAAAAAATCATAACCACCACATAAAAGGGTGGGCCTCATGGACTCTTGCTAATATGAAAGAAATGAATTTATCAGGTAAGTTTTTACATAAATTATGTTTTCTTTCATGTAATTAGCAAGAGTCCATGAGCTAGTGACGTATGGGATAATGACTACCCAAGATGTGGATCTTTCCACGCAAGAGTCACTAGAGAGGGAGGGATAAAATAAAGACAGCCAATTCCGCTGAAAAATAATCCACACCCAAAATAAAGTTTAAATTATAAGCAGAAGATTCAAACTGAAACAGCTGCCTGAAGTACTTTTCTACCAAAAACAGCTTCAGAAGAAGAAAACACATAAAAATGGTAGAATTTAGTAAAAGTATGCAAAGAAGACCAAGTTGCTGCTTTGCAAATCTGATCAACCGAAGCCTCATTCCTAAACGTCCAGGAAGTAGAAACTGACCTAGTAGAATGAGCTGTAATCCTTTGAGGCAGAGTTTTACCCGACTCGACATAAGCATGATGAATTAAAGATTTCAACCAAGATGCCAAAGAAATGGCAGAGGCCTTCTGACCTTTCCTAGAACCGGAAAAGATAACAAATAGACTAGAAGTCTTTCGGAAATTCTTAGTAGCTTCAACATAATATTTCAAAGCTCTAACAACATCCAAAGAATGCAATGATCTCTCCTTAGAATTCTTAGGATTAGGACAGAATGAAGGAACCACAATTTCTCTACTAATGTTGTTAGAATTCACAACCTTAGGTAAAAATTTAAAAGAAGTTCGCAACACCGCCTTATCCTGATGAAAAATCAGAAAAGGAGACTCACAAGAAAGAGCAGATAATTCAGAAACTCGTCTGGCAGAAGAGATAGCCAAAAGGAACAAAACTTTCCAAGAAAGTAATTTGATGTCCAACGAATGCATAGGTTCAAACGGAGGAGCTTGAAGAGCCCCCAGAACCAAATTCAAACTCCAAGGAGGTGAAATTGACTTAATGACAGGTTTTATACGAACCAAAGCTTGTACAAAACAATGAATATCAGGAAGATTAGCAATCTTTCTGTGAAAAAGAACAGAAAGAGCAGAGATTTGTCCTTTCAAGGAACTTGCAGACAAACCTTTATCCAAACCATCCTGAAAAAATTGTAAAATTCTCGGAATTCTAAAAGAATGCCAGGAAAAATGATGAGAAAGACACCAAGAAATATAAGTCTTCCAGACTCTATAATATATCTCCCTAGATACAGATTTACGAGTCTGTAACATAGTATTAATCACAGAGTCAGAGAAACCTCTTTGACTAAGAATCAAGCGTTCAATCTCCATACCTTTAAATTTAAGGATTTGAGATCCTGATGGAAAAAAGGACCTTGCAACAAAAGGTCTGGTCTTAACGGAAGAGTCCACGGTTGGCAAGAGGCCATCCGGACAAGATCCGCATACCTAAACCTGTGAGGCCATGCTGGAGCTACCAGCAGAACAAACGAGCATTCCTTCAGAATCTTGGAGATTACTCTTGGAAGAAGAACTAGAGGCGGAAAGATATAGGCAGGATGATACTTCCAAGGAAGTGACAATGCATCCACTGCTTCCACTTGAGGACCCCTGCATCTGGACAGATACCTGGGAAGTTTCTTGTTTAGATGAGAGGCCATCAGATCTATTTCTGGAAGTCCCCACATTTGAACAATCTGAAGAAATACCTCTGGGTGAAGAGACCATTCGCCCGGATGTAACATTTGGCGGCTGAGATAATCCGCTTCCCAATTGTCTATACCTGGGATATGAACCGCAGAAACTAGACAGGAGCTGGATTCCGCCCATACCAGAATTCGAGATACTTCCTTCATAGCCAGAGGACTGTGAGTCCCTCCTTGATGATTGATGTATGCCACAGTTGTGACATTGTCTGTCTGAAAACAAATGAACGATTCTCTCTTTAGAAGAGGCCATGACTGAAGAGCTCTGAAAATTGCACGGAGTTCCAAAATATTGATCGGTAATCTCACCTCCTAAGATTCCCAAACCCCTTGTGCTGTCAGAGACCCCCAAACAGCTCCCCAACCTGTCAGACTTGCATCTGTTGAAATTACAGTCCAGGTCGGAAGAACAAAAGAAGCCCCCTGAACTAAACGATGGTGATCTGTCCACCACATCAGAGAGTGTCGTACAATCGGTGTTAAAGATATTAATTGAGATATCTTTGTGTAATCCCTGCACCACTGGTTCAGCATACAGAGCTGAAGAGGTCGCATGTGAAAACGAGCAAAGGGGATCGCGTCCAATGCTGCAGTCATAAGACCTAGAATTTCCATGCATAAAGCTACCGAAGGGAATGATTGTGACTGAAGGTTTCGAAAAGCTGATATCAACTTTAGACGTCTCTTGTCTGTCAAAGCCAGAGTCATGGACACTGAATCTATCTGAAAACCTAAAAAGGTTACCCTTGTCTGAGGAATCAATGAACTTTTTGGTAAATTGATCCTCCAACCATGATCTTGAAGAAACAACACAAGTTGATTCGTATGAGATTCTGCTAAATGTGAAGACTGAGCAAGTACCAAGATATCGTCCAAATAAGGAAATACCACAATACCCTGTTCTCTTATTACAGACAGAAGGGCACCGAGAACCTTTGTAAAAATTCTTGGGGCTGTAGCTAGGCCAAACGGTAGAGCCACAAACTGGTAATGCTTGTCTAGGAAAGAGAATCTCAGAAACTGATAGTGATCTGGATGAATCGGAATATGCAGATATGCATCCTGTAAATCTATTGTGGACATATAATGCTCTTGCTGAACAAAAGGCAGGATAGTCCTTACAGTTACCATTTTGAATGTTGGTATCCTTACATAACGATTCAATATTTTTAGATCCAGAACTGGTCTGAAGGAATTCTCCTTCTTTGGTACAATGAAGAGATTTGAATAAAACCCCAGCCCCTGTTCCAGAACTGGAACTGGTATAATTACTCCAGCCAACTCTAGATCTGAAACACATTTCAGAAATGCTTGAGCCTTCGCTAGGTTTACTGGGACACGGGAAAGAAAAAATCTCTTTGCAGGAGGCCTTATCTTGAAGCCAATTCTGTACCCTTTTGAAAGATGTTCTGAATCCAGAGATTGTGAACAGAATTGAACCAAATTTCTTTGAAAAAACGTAATCTGCCCCCTACCAGCTGAGCTGGAATGAGGGCCGCACCTTCATGTGGACTTGGGAGCTGGCTTTGGTTTTCTAAAAGGCTTGGATTTATTCCAGACTGGAGATGGTTTCCAAACTGATACCGCTCCTGAGGATGAAGGATCAGGCTTTTGTTCCTTGTTGTGACGAAAGGAACGAAAACGATTATTAGACCTAAATTTACCTTTAGATTTTTTATCTTGTGGTAAAAAAGTTCCTTTCCCTCCAGTAACAGTTGAGATAATAGAATCCAACTGAGAACCAAATAATTTATTACCCTGGAAAGAAAGGGAAAGCAGAGTAGACTTAGAAGACATATCAGCATTCCAAGTTTTAAGCCATAAAGCTCCTCTAGCTAAAATAGCTAGAGACATATACCTGACATCAACTCTAATGATATCAAAGATGGCATCACGAATAAAATTATTAGCATGTTGTAGAAGAATAATAATGCTATGAGAAGTATGATCTGTTACTTGTTGCGCTAAAGCTTCTAACCAAAAGGTTGAAGCTGCAGCAACATCCGCTAAAGATATAGCAGGTCTAAGAAGATTACCTGAACACAAGTAAGCTTTTCTCAGAAAGGATTCAATTTTCCTATCTAAAGGATCCTTAAAGGAAGTACCATCTGCCGTAGAAATAGTAGTACGCTTAGCAAGAGTAGAGACAGCCCCATCAACCTTAGGGATTTTGTCCCAAAATTCTAATCTGTCAGATGGCACAGGATATAATTGCTTAAAACGTTTAGAAGGAGTAAAAGAATTACCCAAATTATTCCATTCCCTGGAAATTACTTCAGAAATAGCACCAGGGACAGGAAAAACTTCTGGAATAACTACAGGAGATTTAAAAACCTTATCTAAACGTTTAGATTTAGTATCAAGAGGACTAGAATCCTCAATTTCTAATGCAATTAGGACTTCTTTAAGTAAAGAACGAATAAATTCCATTTTAAATAAATATGAAGATTTATCAGCATCAACCTCTGAGACAGAATCCTCTGAATCAGAAGAACCAATATCAGTATCAGAATGATGATGTTCATTTAAAAATTCATCTGAAAAATGAGAAGTTTTAAAAGACTTTTTACGTTTACTAGAAGGAGGAATAACAGACATAGCCTTCTTAATGGATTTAGAAACAAAATCTCTTATGTTATCAGGAACACTCTGAGTATTAGATGTTGACGGAACAGCAACAGGTAATGTAACAGTACTAAAGGAAATATTATCTGCATTAGCAAGTTTGTCATGACAAACAGTACAAACAACAGCTGGAGGAACAGATACCAAAAGTTTACAGCAGATACACTTAGCTTTGGTAGCTCCAGCACCAGGCAGGGATATTCCAGAAGTATCTTCTGACTCAGCTTCAACGTGGGACATCTTGCAATATGTAATAGAAAAAACAACATATAAAGCAAAATTGATCAAATTCCTTAAATGACAGTTTCAGGAATGGGAAAAAAATGCCATAGAACAAGCTTCTAGCAACCAGAAGCACAAAATAATGAGACTTAAATAATGTGGAGACAATAGTGACGCCCATATTTTTTAAGCGCCAAAAAAGACGCCCACATTATTTGGCGCCTAAATGCTTTTGGCGCCAAAAATGACGCCACATCCGGAACGCCGACACCTTTGGCACAAAAAAACCCCGTAAAAAATGACGCAACTTCCGGCGACACGTATGACGCCGGAAACAGAAAAAAATTTTGCGCCAAAAAAGTCCGCGCCAAGAATGACGCAATAAAATGAAACATTTTCAGCCCCCGCGAGCCTAACAGCCCACAGGGAAAAGTCAAATTTTTAAGGTAAGAAAAAATGATTTATTCATATGCATTATCCCAAATATGAAACTGACTGTCTGAAATAAGGAATGTTGAACATCCTGAGTCAAGGCAAATAAATGTTTGAATACATATATTTAGAACTTTATAAAAAAGTGCCCAACCATAGCTTAGAGTGTCACAGAAAATAAGACTTACTTACCCCAGGACACTCATCTACATGTTTGTAGAAAGCCAAACCAGTACTGAAACGAAAGTCAGCAGAGGTAATGGTATATAAATAAGAGTATATCGTCGATCTGAAAAGGGAGGTAAGAGATGAATCTCTACGACCGATAACAGAGAACCTATGAAATAGACCCCGTAGAAGGAGATCACTGCATTCAAATAGGCAATACTCTCCTCACATCCCTCTGACATTCACTGCACGCTGAGAGGAAAACCGGGCTCCAACCTGCTGCGGAGCGCATATCAACGTAGAATCTAGCACAAACTTACTTCACCACCTCCATAGGAGGCAAAGTTTGTAAAACTGAATTGTGGGTGTGGTGAGGGGTGTATTTGTAGGCATTTTGAGGTTTGGGAAACTTTGCCCCTCCTGGTAGGAATGTATATCCCATACGTCACTAGCTCATGGACTCTTGCTAATTACATGAAAGAAAGAATATTTTGCCACTGCTATTTTGTGTATCTGCACATGCACACAGAAAATAATATTTTGCCACTGCTATTTTGTGTATCTGCACATGCACACAGAAAATAATATTTTGCCACTGCTATTTTGTGTATCTGCACATGCACACAGAAAATAATATTTTGCCACTGCTATTTTGTGTAACTGCACATGCACACAGAAAATAATATTTTGCCACTGCTATTTTGTGTAACCGCACATGCACACAGAAAATAATATTTTGCCACTGCTATTTTGTGTATCTGCACATGCACACAGAAAATAATATTTTGCCACTGCTATTTTGTGTATCTGCACATGCACACAGAAAATAATATTTTGCCACTGCTATTTTGTGTAGCTGCACATGCACACAGAAAATAATATTTTGCCACTGCTATTTTGTGTAACCGCACATGCACACAGAAAATAATATTTTGCCACTGCTATTTTGTGTATCTGCACATGCACACAGAAAATAATATTTTGCCACTGCTATTTTGTGTAGCTGCACATGCACACAGAAAATAATATTTTGCCACTGCTATTTTGTGTAGCTGCACATGCACACAGAAAATAATATTTTGCCACTGCAAGCTTAATATGTTCTAGAATGCTGAATATATTTACTACCTTTATTCAAATGCTTGAAGCTCATGCATCTATATCTGGGATTCTCAATTAAAGCCTCCAGGACCCACTAACAAGCTAGATTTTAAGAGTATCTAATAAGAACACAAGTGAAATAACCAGCTGATGTCAGCCACAATAATCCAGAAATCTAGTTGAAAAATCCTGATCTATATCACTGCCAAATTTCATGTAATATCGTTAAAATTAATTATTGTGTCAAACTGAGCACTTTTTTTTCTCTGACAAATATCTATTACAAATACTGAACAGATTTACTTTGCTTTTTCAAGGATTGTAGCGATTGTCATTTCCGGCTGAAGCAATCAATTGGTCATTGCAATGTAAGTTGTAAGCATTTGAGAATACATTTTTTTTTACGTGTCTAATAACACAACTTCTACATATTTACCTTGCTTGAAAATACACAATGAGCATACATGTTAATTAAATAGTTAATTACAGATATAAAATTAACAGAAGATTTTGATGGCTAACATTGCATATGACAAGACACCAAGTATTACTATATCCTGCAAATTTCATTATGTCACTATGTCATTATGTAACACACATTGCTCCACCAAATTGCATATTACAGAGTGCTGTCGCTTCAGAAGTTAGAGGATAAACACATTGGTGCATGACAACTACCCTTAATTCAACTAACCCATACAAATCTAAGAAAGAAAAAAAAAGAGGTCAAAATATAATAAAGCATTTATGTAAAAGGATAGCTTCAAACATTTGTTTTCCAAATTAGTCAGAGCAGAGGTTGCTGGGTTTTTTTGTTTTTGTTTTTGCATGGGGAGGAAGAACTGCCAATTCTAAATGTTGTGTCACAGCATAGAAAATGAATGCAAAACTCTTTAAAAACATAAAATTTGACTAAAAAATATCATGCTCTAAGTACAACACCTCTAATTGAAGGGTTGTCAGTCACTGGGGATAGTTTGCTTAACTTAAAAACATTCAATATTGTACTATTGTACTCTTATTTAGTTAATAATGTTGATGTATTTGATAGTTGAATGTCTATACTCCCACTATACCTTAAATGAGAAATATTATTCATGGATGAAAGATTGTTTGTACAACAAATTTTGTTGTACCAAACTGTAGAAAATTGTAAAATAAAGTTTGTTTGTTTTTCAGTACTATATATTTTGTATAATTTGCTCCAAACCCACGAAAATTCCAAAAATGTGAAACTGAAGCTCTGTCCTTATTTGTAGAAAACAAAAAATAATAAATTAAAAAGTGAAGGCGCCTAGATATGATGCACACAAATAAAGTGTACAAAAATGCACATGTAGAAATATTTTATATATCTCAATATCCTTGGTGCCCTCTTCAACAAAGGACAAGGATTTGAGATGTGCGTGATATAAATTCACAATTATATTTTTTGTGTGATAGAAAACTGGTACTGGATATATATATATGTGTGTACAATAGATATAAAAAACAATATGATATATGTGAACTCAAATTATCATAAAATACAGTGCCAAAAAGTGATATATATTGTGTCCTTCTAATAGAATAAATCACCCTCCAACAACAAACACAATGTTGCTAAGACCAAGTGACTATCAATGCGAGAGATGTTACAAACACACCATAGTAACAAGCGATATTAGAGACACATATTGGTGGAGGTATTGCATAGCAATACCGGATACATACAATAAGGTACCCAGGTACTATAGAGTATACGTATAGTCCTTATCCAAAGTTCATGTAATGGAGATTCTTTCCTCCGGATGTCCACTAAATAGCGGGTATGCGGCAGCAAACACTCCTTCCAAGGCTGATGGCACCAGCGACGATCTGCAGATAGAAGGAAGAGAAAAAAAAGGAGGCGCCACAATAGTGTGAGATCGTAGGTGTATGGGACCCCCACAAAACGATACAGGATCACTTACTAGATTATGAGCACTTGAGAAGTGCCACAGGTGCAGGCTGAACTATTAAAAGCTGTCCAGCGAGCTTATCCTCACGATCCAATGGCCAAAGGGAAAAATTCGATTTCCCCCACATGTACTGGGGTCGGAAATGAGCCCAGTATTGGTATGAATATCCACTCGGGGCAAAAAATACAGCTTATATAGAGCTGAAAGCTGGTTAATAGTCAGAACAGCTAATAAAAGCAAAAGTAAAAACAAGCGTGATGACAGATAGGTTAAAATATAACATATAAGTTTATTAAAACCTAATACACTACGCGTTTCCCGGTCACAACAACCGTTTCATCAGGTGTATAAAACTAACAGTCATCACACTATTTAAAACCAATCTCGGCGTTCACAAGTTTTCAGTACGCATGCCCATTAAAAGCTGTTAACCAATGAGATGTGAATCTGAGCCGGCAAACATTTTGATTGGACCAAACAATGGGCGTGTAGTACCAGCCCCTACTAGCGAGTGTTACCTGTCACTCAAATGGCGTCACTGAGAAGCACGGCTGCGATCATTAACTAAGATACGCCGTCATTGCTAAAATACATTAATAAAAGGCACTGCTCAGTAATATACTGGGTGTTTACTACAGGATAAAGTCCCCGTAAACTACCCCAAAGAGGGCGCTAATGATTCCTTACTGGAATAGGTTTATTATTATGTGATCAATAGTACTATCACAAAATATGTCAATAATGATTTCTAGAAAGCATAAAACTGTCTCTATATATAGTGCAGTTTGAGTCCTAAGGGAAAAATCCTAGCTTTATATCTAATGGTAAATTTAAAATATATTGATGTCGAGAGATACAAGGTAACACCCCACAGTTATATGTATTACAATGTAAGATAAGTATCACTCGATGGATACAGGATAATACAATATATAAAATATAATATATATTATATAAGGGATATGCCAGCTCAGGGATCATCTGATAAGTCACAGCTACATGCACTTATGTGATATACTAAAACTTGTAAATGCATAAATATACACATAAACACAAAACTATATAAAAATATAATAATATAAAAATACCAAATATCCATATAAAAACAATAAGTAATATAATGGTAACTCAATATAATTCAATTAAAAGCTGCCATGTCAATGTTTTCATTTAGACCGTGGGGTTTCAAAGTTTTTAATTTCCATATCCAATAGGTCTCTCTTTGTCGCAAGTGTATAAACCTATTTCTACCCCATTTGGGAGCTACATGTTCTATAGGGAGAATATTAAATATATCGCTTTCTCCCGGATGACAAATGCCCTTATGGCGAGGAACACTATGCTTTACCAATTCTTTCTTTACATTTCTCGTGTGCTCCCCCCATCTTTTTTTGATGGGTCTTGAGGTTCTCCCAACATACTGAACCCCACATTTGCATTGTAACAAATACACCACAAATGTTGAATCACACGTGAAATGTGAAGAAACACTAAATTTTTCATTGGTGACTGAGGACTTAAATTCAGTAACACTCCCCATCGTATAGCTACAAAGGCCACAATTATTTTTCCCACATTTAAAAAAACCTATCTTAGTGTTTAAAAAAGAATTAGTATTAGATTTAGTTACCATCCTATTTGTGCGCTTTTTCATTAAAATCTTACTTGGTGCCAACTTATTTTTAAGTGTCTGTGCTCTTCTAAAGGTGCATATAGGGGTATCATCCAAAATTTGTTTCAAAACTGGATCATTTTTTAGAATGAACCAGTATTTCTGTAGGATATTCTTGATTAAATGATGATTATTATTAAACCTAGTAATGAATCGAGGATGATTATTATTTTTGGAATTATAAAGTAACCTTTCCTCTTCTGAGTTCCATGTTTTTTCATATTTGTCCTTTTTCTTAGAATTGAACAAATCTGATCTTACTTTATTTCTAGCTTTTTGATAGCCTAATTCTATAAGTTTTGGTGGATACTCTCTTGCAAGAAACCTCTCTTTTAATATTTGTGATTGTTCATCAAACACAGACATTTCAGTACAATTTCTGCGTATTCTGCAGAATTGATTGAATGGAATATTTTCTTTCCACGGTTTGTAGTGATTACTTTTAAAATTCAAATAACTGTTCGTATCCACAGTTTTGAAAAATGTCTTAGTTAAGATGGACCCTTTTGGATCCCAATATAATATAAGATCCAAAAATTCAATTTGTTCCTTTGAAATATTAGAGGTAAATGTTAAGCCCATATTGTTGGTGTTAAGGGATGTTACAAATTCCTTTGCCTTAGACACTGTTCCATCCCATATAAAGAGCAAATCATCAATAAAGCGGCCATAGAAGACCAGGTTCGCCCTCGCTGGGGAATTATAGATATACTCCTCTTCAAAGGACCCCATAAACAAGTTAGGAGAACCCTAATATAAAGAATTTTTCTAAAAAAGATGATTGGACTAGAGTAGAATACAAGAAACCAAAGGATAAAAGGAAAAATTTAAATTATAAAAATGGCGAACATGGGTATCACAATAATAATAATTTTAATAACAATAAGGATTTCAATAGGGGATATAACTCTCCTAGACAGTATAACTCCACTTGGAGAAACAAAGAGAGATTTTTTCCCCAAGAACAACATAAAGAGAGGAATAATTCTATAGATTACAGAAAAGAGGATAATGATTGGTATAGAAGAGAACAAGACAGGGACTATGGCAATACGAGTCATTCCTACAATAATGGTAACACGAGTTATTTTCATAACAAGGGTCACCATTTTAAACCATCTAGTTCAGCATACTGTAATACAGAAACTGAACACAAAACAGAAAGACCGCAGGTTTTTCAAATAGACAAGAAACAAGATTATTACAGACAACATCAAAGACAAATACCTATCAGATTAAAACAAATGGAAACAAACTATGCAAAAGAAGGTTTCTATACTCCGCCACCAAGAAAAAGAACATATGCAAACGTGGCAGCAGAGGGAGAGCAAAATCTTCCAAAAAGGAGAAACTTAGAAGGATGAAAGATGGTATATTTAATCTTTCTAGCCATGTTTTGACAAATGAAGAGATATGTGTCCTGAATAGAGGGCTATCTTTTTGTCCTTCGAATGAGCACAACATATTTGAATTATTTGTTGATCTGAATAAATTTATCAGGAAGCTATCGCTACAACGATACTTCTGTGATAAAAAATTAAAACAAGATAAACGTATACCTATAATTACTAATGATATGTCTGAAAGACCTTCTACAGATATTATCTACTATGAACCAGAAGATCTATGTGATTCTCTGTTCGATGATTTTGTTCATTCTAATTTAATGTTGAAATCCAGTTTTAATCCTCCCATTACCAATCACAATATCCAACTCTTTCAAGATTTAGTTTTGGAAGAGTTTAGTTCTATGAATAACCATAATAGGAGTAGAAATAAGGCCTCAAATTTGAATATCTATGAAATTAGAGCCTTATCTAAGTTAGCTAAAGATCAGTCTCTAGTGATTAGACAGGCCGACAAGGGAGGTGGAATAGTATTGCAGGACTGGGGTGACTATGTAGGGGAAGCTAATCGTATCTTATTAAATCCTGAGTACTATAAGAGATTGACTTTTAACCCTACAAAGAAATATATGATTGGTTTGGTTAAACTTATAGATGATGGATACTATAAAGGGATCCTCACCAAGAAAGAAAAATAATTTTTAAACCCTGGTACCCCTAGTCTTGCATACTATTACCACCTCCCCAAGATTCATAAGTGTAAGGATAATCCTCCCGGTCGCCCGATTATATCGGGGATCGGGAATCTTACGTGTAACCTATCCGAATACATAGACTCGTTTTTAAAAAAAGAAGTAAAGTGTTTACCATCCTATATAAAAGACACACCCGATTTAATAAATAAACTATCGAAACTAAAAAATCTAGATGTAAAAAATTTAGTTTGGATGACATGTGATGTGTCAGCCCTCTATTCTAACATAGAGCACGAGTTAGGTATTAACTCTATCGATAAATTTTTATCTAGAGATATTTATTTACCCGAACAGCAGAAAATTTTCCTTTTGGATGCTATCTCCTTTGTGCTTAAGCACAATTATTTTGTGTTTCAGGAGCAGTTTTTCCTACAAATAAAGGGCACGGCCATTGGGACCAGGTTCGCCCCCAGCTTCGCTAACTTGTTTATGGGGTCCTTTGAAGAGGAGTATATCTATAATTCCCCAGCGAGGGCGAACCTGGTCTTCTATGGCCGCTTTATTGATGATTTGCTCTTTATATGGGATGGAACAGTGTCTAAGGCAAAGGAATTTGTAACATCCCTTAACACCAACAATATGGGCTTAACATTTACCTCTAATATTTCAAAGGAACAAATTGAATTTTTGGATCTTATATTATATTGGGATCCAAAAGGGTCCATCTTAACTAAGACATTTTTCAAAACTGTGGATACGAACAGTTATTTGAATTTTAAAAGTAATCACTACAAACCGTGGAAAGAAAATATTCCATTCAATCAATTCTGCAGAATACGCAGAAATTGTACTGAAATGTCTGTGTTTGATGAACAATCACAAATATTAAAAGAGAGGTTTCTTGCAAGAGAGTATCCACCAAAACTTATAGAATTAGGCTATCAAAAAGCTAGAAATAAAGTAAGATCAGATTTGTTCAATTCTAAGAAAAAGGACAAATATGAAAAAACATGGAACTCAGAAGAGGAAAGGTTACTTTATAATTCCAAAAATAATAATCATCCTCGATTCATTACTAGGTTTAATAATAATCATCATTTAATCAAGAATATCCTACAGAAATACTGGTTCATTCTAAAAAATGATCCAGTTTTGAAACAAATTTTGGATGATACCCCTATATGCACCTTTAGAAGAGCACAGACACTTAAAAATAAGTTGGCACCAAGTAAGATTTTAATGAAAAAGCGCACAAATAGGATGGTAACTAAATCTAATACTAATTCTTTTTTAAACACTAAGATAGGTTTTTTTAAATGTGGGAAAAATAATTGTGGCCTTTGTAGCTATACGATGGGGAGTGTTACTGAATTTAAGTCCTCAGTCACCAATGAAAAATTTAGTGTTTCTTCACATTTCACGTGTGATTCAACATTTGTGGTGTATTTGTTACAATGCAAATGTGGGGTTCAGTATGTTGGGAGAACCTCAAGACCCATCAAAAAAAGATGGGGGAAGCACACGAGAAATGTAAAGAAAGAATTGGTAAAGCATAGTGTTCCTCGCCATAAGGGCATTTGTCATCCGGGAGAAAGCGATATATTTAATATTCTCCCTATAGAACATGTAGCTCCCAAATGGGGTAGAAATAGGTTTATACACTTGCGACAAAGAGAGACCTATTGGATATGGAAATTAAAAACTTTGAAACCCCACGGTCTAAATGAAAACATTGACATGGCAGCTTTTAATTGAATTATATTGAGTTACCATTATATTACTTATTGTTTTTATATGGATATTTGGTATTTTTATATTATTATATTTTTATATAGTTTTGTGTTTATGTGTATATTTATGCATTTACAAGTTTTAGTATATCACATAAGTGCATGTAGCTGTGACTTATCAGATGATCCCTGAGCTGGCATATCCCTTATATAATATATATTATATTTTATATATTGTATTATCCTGTATCCATCGAGTGATACTTATCTTACATTGTAATACATATAACTGTGGGGTGTTACCTTGTATCTCTCGACATCAATATATTTTAAATTTACCATTAGATATAAAGCTAGGATTTTTCCCTTAGGACTCAAACTGCACTATATATAGAGACAGTTTTATGCTTTCTAGAAATCATTATTGACATATTTTGTGATAGTACTATTGATCACATAATAATAAACCTATTCCAGTAAGGAATCATTAGCGCCCTCTTTGGGGTAGTTTACGGGGACTTTATCCTGTAGTAAACACCCAGTATATTACTGAGCAGTGCCTTTTATTAATGTATTTTAGCAATGACGGCGTATCTTAGTTAATGATCGCAGCCGTGCTTCTCAGTGACGCCATTTGAGTGACAGGTAACACTCGCTAGTAGGGGCTGGTACTACACGCCCATTGTTTGGTCCAATCAAAATGTTTGCCGGCTCAGATTCACATCTCATTGGTTAACAGCTTTTAATGGGCATGCGTACTGAAAACTTGTGAACGCCGAGATTGGTTTTAAATAGTGTGATGACTGTTAGTTTTATACACCTGATGAAACGGTTGTTGTGACCGGGAAACGCGTAGTGTATTAGGTTTTAATAAACTTATATGTTATATTTTAACCTATCTGTCATCACGCTTGTTTTTACTTTTGCTTTTATTAGCTGTTCTGACTATTAACCAGCTTTCAGCTCTATATAAGCTGTATTTTTTGCCCCGAGTGGATATTCATACCAATACTGGGCTCATTTCCGACCCCAGTACATGTGGGGGAAATCGAATTTTTCCCTTTGGCCATTGGATCGTGAGGATAAGCTCGCTGGACAGCTTTTAATAGTTCAGCCTGCACCTGTGGCACTTCTCAAGTGCTCATAATCTAGTAAGTGATCCTGTATCGTTTTGTGGGGGTCCCATACACCTACGATCTCACACTATTGTGGCGCCTCCTTTTTTTTTCTCTCCCTTATTTGTAGAAGCATGCCATTGTATCTCGCACTTAATGATACTAAAAAAGTATATGATATGAGAAGTACTTTGTTACAAGTCAGATGATTCCTCCATACCATTACAGATAATGTAATAAGAAATATATTTTTTTATTACATTATCGTCTGATATATTTTAGAATAGTTGTAAATATAATGAAGATGTTGCTAATACTAGGGTTGCCATCCAGCTGGTATTTTACTGACAAGGCCAGTATTTCTAAGGTTTAAGACAATATAGATAATATGAAAAAAAATATAGAAATAAAGGTCCTGCCAGTATTTCTAAGGTTTAAGACAATATAGATAATATGAAAAAAAATATAGAAATAAAGGTCCTGCTGAATTATAAAGAAATATTCCTTTAAAATTGGTCCTTGCAGCTTTAGTTTCCAAGTTATCTTCTGTAATCATTTATGCAAATGTATACAAATAAGCACAGCTAGGGTTTTGTTTTCACCCAAAAAGGTGGCAACCCTAGCTGATACTTAATTGAAACCTTGTTATTGAAGTTAAAGGGATATCAAACCCATTTTTTTTTTCTTTCAGTATTCAGATAGAGCATGCAATTTTAAGCAACTTTCTATTATTTGGAAAGCAGGAATGTAAGCTTAGGAGCTGTTAGGCACCTGGTCAGCAAGCACAACCCAGGGTGCTAAATGTAGCCACCAATCAGCAATTAGGGCGCTAAACCAAAAATAGTCAATTTTCTAAGCTTACAGTCCTGATTTGTCAAATAAAGATACCAAGAGAACGTAGAACAATTGATTATAGGAGTAAATTAGAAAGTTGCTTAAAATTGCATGCTCTTTCTGAATCATGAAAGAAAAAAAAATGTGTGGTAATATCACTTTAATAGTACAGTGAGCAGTAAAGCCAACACTATTTAAAGGGATATTCTTGTGAAAAAATGACATGCTCCAATTTGATACACTGGGGCATATTTATCAATGTGTGAGCAGACATGATACGAAGAAGCGTATCATGTCTGCCGCACATCGATAAATGCCAACAGCATACCCTGTCGGCATTTATCATTGCACCAGCAGTTCTTGTGAACTGCTGGTGCAATGCCACCCCCTGCAGATTCGCAGCCAATCACCCGCTAGCAGGCGGTGTCAATCAACTAGATCGTATTCAACCCGATCGTCATTTCTGTCCGCGGCCTCAGAGCAGGCGGACAATTTTTGGAGCAGGGGTCTTTAGACTGCTGCTTCATAACTTCTGTTACCGGCGAGCCAGGGGTATCAAGCTCCATACGGAGTTTGATAAATATGCCCCAGTGTGCCATTTATGCATTACTGGTTCAAGTTGATTAAGGGCCCTATGATCTAAAGCTCTAAGGACTTGTGGATTCTATAAGAAATCTCTCCAGTATGAAGTCCCTGTCCTAATTTGTAGGGGTTAAACATAAAGGGCTCAATTTAAAAAAAAATAATAATAATTGCCAGCATGCAGAAAAATAATGATATTTTTTTGGACAATTATATTGTAATGTTTGTGTGTCTGCTTCAAATCCAGAATCTTACTTTACCTTTCAATTTTTTGAAAGGTAAACTGATGAGACTGATGAGACTTAAATAATCCAGAGCAGTTAGGAGAATCAGGCATGAGTCATTTGGAGCGAGTAATGCAAAAACAATATGTACTAATACCTATCAACTAGCAGATACGTGGTATCTTTCATATAGTGCTGAGTAAAACTGTTTTCTTTAAATAGGTGTATGTACACATATTAACACATAAATATATATTTATATAAGCATATACACAGGGCTCAAAATGTCCACTAGCCATTGGCGAGTGGAAATTGAATGGTGGCGAGTGAAAGTTAGTGAAGAATGAGTCTGAAGTCTGGTGGCATGTTGTAAGTAGCAAAGTTGGCACACTGTCAATGCTGCAATAGGAATGTACATTCTGCAAATACAAACTCCCATTAGTGCTTAAACTGTTACTTCTGAGAGGGTAAACGACGCAGAGAGAGAGATTTGGGGGGAATAAGTGAAAGTGGAGATGAAGGAAGAGTTAAGATAGAATGGAGAAAAAAAGGGAAGAGATATGAGAAAGGGGAAAGAAAGAGTGTATAGAGAAGATATGGCCCCAGAGAGAATGGAGAGGGTATAAAAGAGAGATTGAAGAGAGGAGGTAGCCGGGAAAGATAGTTAAGAGCGAAAAGGGAGAGATGATAATTATTTAAAAAAATCTCCAGGTCTGCTATGACCTTCCATGACTGTCAGCACTCTCTGCACTCTCTCAGTTCAACAACTTCCTATTCCTATCCAGCTGTTGTCTTACCCAGACCCCCCATTCTTTTTTTCACCATGCAGCTGACAATAAAAAGAGTAGCCCTGGATCACAAAGTACATTCTCTGGTGAGCTGAATACAATTTATTCCTTCCTTTTTTACATAGAGATGGTCAGGTGATATTTTCTTATAATCTTTTTACAGTTATGCTGCATCACTTTCAAATGATTTAGTATAGGAGTAAAAGGCTCATTAAAATAACAACACAGGGATTCAATTTTAGTTAATTTGCCCAAGTGTCCGCAAAAATTACCTTTTTTTTCTCTCTTGTGTAATTGTTACATTAATGATACATATTTTCCCCAATTTATTTTATCACAATGGGCTACGTATGTCTGTGCCTTATGCTTTTGGCATCTTTTCTGCAGGCTTTTATTTCATGGGCTCCATTTATCATGATTTGCTACTCCAAATCATGTCCACCGGACCTTGCTGCAAACGGACAGCATATGCTGTTCAAACGGCCAATCAGCTGCTAGCAGGGGCTGTCAATCATACCGATTACAATGGGATGATTTCAATCAGCCACCTTTTAGGTTGTGGACAGGTTAGGTTATGCAGCAGCGGTCTTGTATGTATGTATTGGGTACTTGTAAAGCGCGGCTAATCACCCGTAAGGGTCTCAAGGCGCTGCTCATTTTATCGACCTCGGAAGGATGAAAGGCTGAGTGGACCTCGCCGGGGATCGAACCTGCAACCCTATCTGTCCGGCATTAAAGGGACATTCCGGTCAAAATGTAAATACACATAGAGGAATTACATCTTTGAACAGAAACATATTTGGAATATACATGTATTGGCAAAAATGCTTCTAGTAAAAGTTATCACTGTTTTAGTGTTAACATTTTTTTCTGCATGTGCATGTGAAGCATAGCTAGATATTCTCAGTGCACCAGCATTTTAAATACGGCAGCTGCTCAGAGCGCAATTAGGGCTTGCATCATGTCAGCAATTAACTAATTTAGTCATTACCAGGTGGTACAAGCACCTTAGGCTCTCTGAGCAAGTGCTCTGTTTCATAAGCTGGTGCACAGTGCATACTTAAATACACTTTTGAAACAGCTTTAGCTTTTATTAGAAACATTTTTGCTAATGCATGTATATTACAAAAATGATTCTATTTAAAACTGAAATACATCCATGTGGATACCAATTTTTGCTGGAATGTCCCTTTAAGACCGCTGCTACTTAATGAATGAAAAGGAGATAAAAATCACACCTTTGTGAGTATTACTATCAGCCAGTCGATAACATGTTTTGTTTTTTTTAAGCTATTTCAGTTGAGCCACTGCCCAACATAGCTGTGGGAGATTTCGTCATCAAACAAAGAGCTTTTTTTTCATGCACCAACACTGCAAGAACATACTGTATACGTTAAAAAATAAACTGGTTTTAGCATTTTTATGTCAAAAAATATTTAATGTGTTTAAACAGTAAACTACTGTTGATCTTATTACTATGTCTGGACATAAAAGTGCAGACATGAGAGTGTTGGCAGCTATGTGTAAGCTTGAGGTTTTTATATACAATGTTTAGTAATGGGTGATGAAACAACTTTGCAATATACTTTCATTATTTATTTTGCATAATTTTCATGTAATTTAGCTCTGAAAATTGTGGGATTTCTAATTCTGAGAGCTAAACATGCACCCTTCTGACTTCTCAAGACTAACCCTGCTACATATATTTTCCTTATTTAGCTGATAAGAACTGTAAAACAATATATTTTATACTAACCTTCTTCTTCAAATGATCAGCAAATCAGAATCCAATACTCGGTCAGAAATTGCAAGCGCGTGCAATTTCTGACCGAGGATTGGATTCTGATTTGCTGATCATTTGAAGAAGAAGATAGCTACGTAAAGGTGGGGGGAGTTCGGCTGCCATATTTACCTCGTATTAGAGAAGTTATCGACGGTGATTACTACAAAAAGCAAGTAGGCAAGGCAAAAGGGCTATGCTGCATGCGGATCTTCGTTTTTTATTTTTCAATATCGCATAATGCTACCACAAGTGTTGACTGACCCTTTAACTAACATAAAAAGAGATTCCTACCTGTGAACTTTGAATGAAGGGTGCAGTGCAACGTTCTAGCTTCAACATGGACAAACCAGGGCCTGCCAAACAAAAATTAAGGAAGGACCTGCCCCACCCCCCTCCTATGGCCCTCCCTCACCTTGCGACCTCTCTGCCCCACCCCCTTCAGGAGAGCATTTGATCATTAAACCTTGTGCATTGTCCCATTAATAAAATTTGTTTGCCTGCTGCCACCCACTCCCGCACAGACCCAATTGCTATCACAGCTCAGCTGTCAGTGATGCACTAGCATATTTAACCAGCTATGACTGTAAGGATGCCAGCTGTCCTCCTCAAAAATATTGGACAACTTGTTGGTGACTGGGCATGAGTGGTAGGTGAGAATATGCAATGCCCCTCCCCAAAGCTCTTCATCAGTGATTTTTACCTCATCAGTAGCAATAATTTGACCCCTTAATTCCAGTAACACACCCAGCACTGTTTTAACCCAACCCTCTAGTAATATATTAAGCTGATTATTATTTTTAAACTTCCTTGGCTGGTAGTATTACAGTGTTTCTTGGTCATGTCTGTAATGCACAGAGGTATCGGAGCCTTTAAAATTTAGCTGTAACTCAGAGTACTTAAAAAAAATGAACATTTACATGTTCAGTATTTTTGTAAAGATTTCACTGGACAGCCTGCTGAAATACTGGACTGTCCAGTTGAATACTGGTCACCTAATGACTTTTATTAGAGGTGGGCACCAGGAGCAGCTCTAGGATGACTTGGAGAGCACAAAGGGGAATACAGCAGTATGCAGGTCAGTGCCCCCCGGGTGACACCATTGATAGGCCCCACTACATGCTAAGCCCTCGGTCCAGGTCCTATTTGCCCGACTGCTCAGTCTGCCCCTGAACTTATTATCTACGCTTTGCCCTGTAAAACAATGTAGGTGGCAGCTCTTAGATGTTATGATTATTCTTATGTCTATGTTGCCTTTGTGTAAAAAGGCTTTGAGTTAATTAGGTAAAAACATTTATGTTGGTTTCTTCTGGTGGTAAATTAATATTTGGGTCAGTCCATCTAAAGCAGTGTTGTAAAGTCGGTTGCTTGGCAATTTTTCATTAGCTTAATTATTTTTGAGTGACTACCTCTATTTCTAAGGCTGCCTCTTATTTCAATGCATTTGACAGTTTTTTTTACAGCTAAAGGACGTTAGTTTGTGTGTGCTATATAGATAGCATTGTGCTCATGCCTATGGAAATACTTATGAGAGAACACTGATTGGCTACAATGCCAGTCTGTCAAAAGAACTGAAATAAGGGGGCATTCTGTAGTGGTTTAGATACATGGGAATCACAGAGGTAAAAAGTATATTAATATAACTGGGTAATAAACGGATTATCTATCTTTTTACACAAAAAAAAATCTAGAGTAGACTTTCCCTTTAAAAGAAGAACATTTCTTGAGGATTTTACCCTCTGTTGTCCAATGCACACTGACTTTTGTTATTTCCCACTTAGGGCAAGATTACAATTTGCGCTGCAAATCTGTTTTTCACAATTGCGAAAAGAACGTGCAAGTTATGTTTTTTTTTCGCATTTGGGGTTGCACAGGTATTACAAGTTGCAAAATAACGTATTTATGTTCAGGTAGTCCCCATAGAAGTCAATGGAGAAGACAAAAAGAAAAAAAACATAAAACTAAAACCCTAACCTGTTGCGCAAAGCTCATGACGTATTCTCCTCGAAAAGTGTACTTGAAAATGTGAATATTTCATATTGCAAGAATGTTTTCTTAACGGAATATGTTCTATTTATTTCTAAATAAATATTTCTCTATATATGTGATGATTTCTGGACAGATATATCTATTTATAGCGAGATATGTATATGAATATATATGTCTAGATATCTTGAGATCTATATGTGAATATCTCTTGGAAAATCCTCTGAGATATTGTTTAAAGGGACATGATACCCAAATATTTAAATACTTGAAAGTGATGCAGCATATGTAAAAAGCTGACTAGGAAACATCACCTGAACATCTCTATGTAAAATAGAAAGATAGTTTACCTCAAAATGTATGTACACCCCATTTTAAAGGACTTTATGCATCAAATCAATATGCCTGTCCCAGGACCTGTCCATATTCAGTTTAAGGAAGCTTACTATGAAATCTCATGCGATCACAGTTCATGACCTCAGCACTGCTGATGCTGATTGGCTTCTGTTAATTTCTTCCTTCTTTTTTTTTACCAGCAGCTGGACAGCAGTATAATAATGAGAGGTAAAATATCTTATTTTTTTAATGTTTTTTACAGTTATGCTGCATTACTTTCAAGTGATTTAGCAGATGAGTATAATGTCCCTTTAATGTGCATAAGATTGTAATGTGAAATATTTTCTTTATCTTCATAGTTAAACATATCTCTAGACATATAAATCCATGTTTCTCTATGTATGTGTATGTATGTCAATGTAAAATCAGCTTTTTTTTCCCTAACGCCCGAGATCTCCTATCTTTGAGCCCTTATAACTTTTCTGTGCAATATATTTTTAAAATAATTGTTAATAGACAGTGTTAATATGAGTGTAACTGTACGTTGTAATGTATTTTTAAAGTGTTTTGTGAAACTTTTATGTTGCGGAAAACTGTTGACTACAGCTCTTCAAGCGTGGAAAGGATTGTTGCGTAAAATGCGAGATTTTTCAAGACTTGCAATATCTGCGCAATGAAAATTGATTGTGAAAGACCATACACGACTTGCAATCTTGCCCTTAGTTGTTCCTTCAACCTCGTCACATGCATTTTTGCCATGGGACATTACAAAGACATTACATTTGGCTTTTATATCAAAGTCCTACTCATGGTTACAAACAAACTGGTGAAATTCTTTTTGTTTGTTTTTTATATTGGCTTGCCGATTTCTTGTACTTTCACTAGTGGTCTGGTCTGCTTAGTTTTTCTATGGCACACTTTTCTTTAAGATCCTCAATTAGTCATATTCTTCTGTTGACAGGAATCATCTCATCAAGCGATTCTTACAGATTTCTTTTCAAAGTGTCACAAATCCTTCCTACTACAATTTGTCTTTTATCTGCACTTTTCATCCTAATCTTGGATGCAGGGGATACTCCAAAAGCAAAAAGCAGTGTATTGCAGTTTTCAGTGTGGGGTATACGGGAACCGGAAATACAAACAAGAAACAAGAATTGCTTCCTCCCCTTTACCTGAAGTGCCATAGCCAGCAGCGGATCAGGCTGCATATAAAAGTGCACAGGAAGAAAAAGGCAGGCACTGCAGAGATGTGCAAAAATATATAAAAGCAGCTTTCAGCTTTATTATAATTCAAACATAAAAAAATAATCAAACAGATATGATGGTAGTCTAGAGTGAAAATTACAGTCTTATGCATTTCTCGCCCCCTGGTGGCGCTTAATCATAGACTCTATAGTCTATGATTAAGCACTTCCAGGGTGCGCAAAATGCGTAAGCCTGTCATTTTCACTCTTGACTACCACCATATCTGTTTGATTATTTTTTTATGTTTGAATTATAATAAAGCTGAAAGCTGCTTTTATATATTTTTGCACATCTCTGCAGTGCCTGTCTTTTCTTCCTGTGCACTTCTATATGCAGCCTGATCTGCTGCTGGCATATAACTGTGTGTTTAATCCATGCAAATATATAGTTAAAATCAGCTTTAGAACAGCAATGCACTTCTGGGAGCTAGCTGAACACATCTGGTGAGCCAAAGACAAGAGGCATATGTATGTAGCCACCAATCACCAGATAGCTTCCAGTAGTGCATTGCTGCTCCTAAGCCTACCTAGGTATGCTTTTCAACAAAGGCTAACAAGTGAAATTAAAGGGACAGTCTAGACAAAATTAAACTTTCATGATTCAGATAGGGCATGCAATTGTAAACAACTTTCCAATTTACTTTTATCATCAAAATTGCTTTGTTCCCTTGGTGGTATTTTTGAAAAGCTAAACCTAAGTAGCCTCAAACTGATTTCTAAACCGTTGAAAACTGCCTCCTAGCTCAGAGCATTTTGAAAGTTTTTCATAGTTAGACAGTACTAGTTCATGTGTGTCATATAGATAACATTATGCTCACTCCCGTGGAGTTATTTTTGAGTCTGCACTGGTTGGCTAAAGTGCATGTCTGTCAAAAACACTGAGATAAGGGGGCAGTCTGCAGAGGCTTAGATACAAGGTAATCACAGAGGTTAAAAGTGTATTTATATAAACGTGTTGGTTATGCAAAACTGGGGAATGGGTAATAAAGGGATTATCTATCTTTTTAAACAATAAAAATTCTGGTGTAGACTGTCCCTTTAAGTTCAATTTGCAATAAAAGTAAATGAAAAATTCTCTTAGAATTGCATCAGCTGTCTGAACCATGAAAGTCTAATTTCGACTTTTATATAGCTTTAATTTTAAACTGAAACTATTATAGCAGTGTCCATTGTATGTTTTGTGTTAACACGTATTGGCTAGTGAGTACCTTCTGCTAAAGCTGATTGGGTGATAGATAAAATATGTTTTTGTACCTATCAATTAATAAGTATTAGTAGGATGTACACAACTTCTATATCGGTTGCATTTTAAATGTATAAAGTTTTTACTGGATGATAGAAGAAAGCAAATTTGATCTCTGGTGGAGATATACAAAAACTTTATGTTGTGTCACATATAATTTGTGCTGCTAGGTTACATACATGCTGTTTATGATATAAAAAAAAAACAAGCATAGTACTGCGCTAGAATACAAATTGCAGGAGTTTAGTGCATTTTTTGTACTACTGGAAACACTGAAGAAGGTATGAGTTCATAAACTTTATCTCTGCAAGTAATTATCTCTGCTGTTTTTTTGTGTTGAAAAGACAAACTGCACTCTTGTGAAGAACATGTTGGGTTCATAGGAATATTAATTTATTGAACACAAATTGCTTCAAAATATGTGTGATTCACCAAAGTGGAATGTATAAGTGTGCCATTCTCCTGTGAGAACTCAACCTTGTAATGTGATTCCTGTCTGTTGACACAGGATTGGATTGTATGAAGTGATATTTTCAGGCACCGTGTAAGTTGATGTCAGACAAAATGCTAGACCTCTGATAATGGTTGTCCACAAAAATGTTTTTTTAGTTGGTGCAAAAAAGTATAATGCCTGGATATAGTTATATCAGTGGCATCTTGTGCAGCAGGGGAGAGTTCCTTGTTGTACACATGAGCTGTACATGACTTTAAATACGGTGGCTCACTGGCATCAAATTAATTACTCAAGTGCTTATGCTTAGATGCAAGAAGCAAAACTTAAAGGGCCACTAAACCCAAAATATTTATTTCATGATTCAGATAGAACATACAAATTTAAACAACATGACAATTTACTTCTATTATTTATTTTGCTTCATTTTTTAGATATCCTTATTTGAAGAAAAAGCAATGCACATGGGTGAGCCAATCACATGAGGCTTCTATGTGCAGCAACCAATCAGCAGCTACTGAGCATATCTAGATATGCTTTTCAGCAAAGAATATCAAGAGAATAAAACAGATAAGATAATAGAAGTAAATTAGAAAGATGTTTAAAATTGCATTCTCTTTCTAAATCATGAAAGAAAAAATGTGGGTTTCATGTCCCTTTAAGGAGGGAATTTGGCTCCTTGTTTCACCCTCCCTTCCCCCCACACTCGTGCTTCCACCTTCTGAAAAGAAGTATAAGTTATAGGATAAATAGATTACATCCAGTGAAGACTGGACAATTAATAATTGTCAGAAGGTTACATAACTGTATAATGCCGCACTTGCTTACTTTCATTGGATTTATTGAATGGGACACTGGTTTATTAAAGGGTGGCACAAGCCACAGTGACTGGGCTAAAACTGCTTCTCCCTGTGTTAATTATGAGTCAAATTCTTGGTATCATCATAGTTCCACAAGTTTGAAAAACATTTCCTGCCAGGCCAAGGGATAATGTCTGTCCAGGAAAGAACCCTAAGGTTGGGAAGTGACTGGAGAAAGACGTTCTCAGCATAGGAGGGTAAGATCCCAGATGTGACCAATCAACAGGCAGACTGGTCAGGTTCATAGTCAGGATCCAGAAGAAGTTTAGGCCATGGGGCATATTTATCAAAGTGCGAGTGGACATGATACGATTTAAAGTATCATGTCCGCTGCACATTGTTAAAATGCCGACAGCATACGCAAGAACTGCTTGTGCAATACCGCCCCCTGCAGATTCACGGACAATCGGCCGCTAGCAGGGGGTGTCAATCAACCCGATCTTATTCGATCAGCTTGATTTCTGTCAACCGCCTCAGAGCAGGTGGACAAGTTATGGAGCAGCGGTCAGAAACAAGGAACATCAAGCTCCAAGAATCAGTAATGGGTTCGCAATAAGCCTAAAATTCAGCAACAAGAATCCTGCACAAAAATGGCACACCCAGGAACAATCCAATCCATGGGCACCACCACCATTACAGGCAACAAACTGTGTTAAATAGAGCTAACCACAGGAAAATTAGTACGTCAACCCCACACAAGTGGAGAGCAGTGCCAGGAGGCAATGCATTCCCAGCAAGATAGAGCCCAGATGACATAGACATAGTGACATTAAGGGACAATACAGCAGACTGCTGAACAGAACATTGCTAGGGAATATTGTGATGTTTTACACTTGCAACATAGCAATCAAGTAAGCAGGCTATGGGAGCACTGATCAAACTCACTGAGTTTCCATATTTCAACAACCCAAAAAAACTATTTAAATTGCTATCAATATGCACAAAATTGTAAATGCTGCATTATTAATTATAGTCTGTAAATCAAGAAATTCACAAAACCAGATCATTATTACAGATTATTTTACAAATTAGGAGCTAGATTACAAGTGGAGCGCTAATTTATCGTAAAATAACCAGTCATTACAAGTGGCTGGCTATTGCTACCACAAGCTCAAGTGTAATATATTTTATTGAAAATAAAGATAGTAGCATTTTTTTATATGGGGTTAAAAGTGGCAGGTGTGGGGAACTGTGTGTTCCCTGTAAATATATATGTATATGTACGCAAACTTGCGGCAGCAATAACCAGCCACTTGCAATGGCTGGTTAATTATCGCGCACCCGCAAACAGGCAAATTTCCTGTTTCGGGTGCGTGATAATTTAGCTCTCCACTTGTAATCTGGCACAAAACAAATGAATAAATACAACTATATACTACTATTTTCATTTATAAGGAGTCTGGATACAGACATTTATTTTAGTACACCCCAAAAAAAAAAGAAATGTAAAAGTGTGTAATAAAGTTTACCAAATAATCGGCTAGATTACGAGTTTGGCGTTAGCCTTAAAAAGCAGTGTTAAGGGGTCCTAACGCTGGTTTTTGAACGCCCGCTGGTATTACGAGTCTGGCAGGTACAGGTGTACCGCTCACTTTTATTCCGCAACTTTTCCATACCGCAAATCCCCTTACGTCAATTGCGTATCATATCTTTTTAATGGGATTTGGCTAACGCTGGTATTACAAGTCTTGGAAGAAGTGAGCGATACAGCCTCTACCTCCAAGACTCCTACCGCATATAAAAGTCAGTAGTTAAGAGTTTTATGGGCTAACGCCGGAACATAAAGCTCTTAACTAAAGAGCTACAAAGTACACTAACACCCATAAACTACCTATTAACCCCTAAACCGAGGCCCCCCACATTGCAAACACTATAATAAAATTATTTAACCCTTAACCTGCCGACCGGACATCGCCGCCACCTACATTATACATATGAACCCCTAATCTGCCGCTCCCAACGTTGCCACCACCTACCTACAATTATTAACCCCTAATCTGCCGACCGGACATAGCCGCCAATATAATAAATGTATTAACCCCTAAACCGCCGCACTCCTGCCTCGCAAACACTAGTTAAATGTTATTAACCCCTAATCTGCCCCCCCAATGTCGCCGCCACCTACCTACAATTATTAACCCCTAATCTGCCGACCGGACATCGCCGCCACTATAATAAATGTATTAACCCCTAAACCGCTGCACTCCCGCCTCGCAAACACTAGTTAAATGTTATTAACCCCTAATCTGCCCCCCCCCAACATCACCGACACCTACCTACAATTATTAACCCCTAATCTTCCGACCCCAACGTCGCTGCTACTATAATAAAGTTATTAACCCCTAAACCTAACACCCCCTAACTTAAATCTATTTTTAATAAATCTAAATGAAATTACAAGAATTAAATAAATTATTCCTATTTAAAACTAAAGACTAAATGTCCTGTAAAATAAACCCTAATATAGCTACAATATAACTAATAGTTACATCGCAGCTATTTTAGGATTTATTTTTATTTTACAGGCAACTTTGTATTTACAGTATTTTAACTAGGCACAATAGTTATTAAATACTTATTAACTATTTAATAAATACCTAGATAAAATAAATTCAAATATACCTGTAAAATAAACCCTAACCTAAGTTACAATTACACCTAACACTACTCTATAATTAAATAAACTACCTACAATTAAATACAATTAAATTAAATAAACTAAATTACGAGAACCCCCCCCCACTAAATTACAGAAAATAAAAAAGAAATTACAATATTTTAAACTAATTCCACCTAATCTAATCCCCCTAATAAAATAAAAAAAGCCCCCCAAAATAATAAAATTCCCTACCCTACACTAAATTACAAATAGCCCTTAAAAGGGCCTTTTGCGGGGCATTGCCCCAAAGTAATCAGCTCTTTTACCAGCCCTTAAAAGGGCTTTTTGCGGGGCATTGCCCCAAAGCATTCAGCTCTTTTACCTGTAAAAAAAATAAATACAATACCCCCCACCCACACATCCCTACTCTAAAACCCACCCGATCCCCCCTTAAAAAAACCTAACACTACCCCATTGAAGATCAACCTACCTTGAGCCATTTTCACCCAGCCGGTCACCAGTGGTCATCTGATGGGGCAGAAGAGGACATCCGGACCAGCAGAAGTCTTCATCCTATCCGGGCAGAAGAGGACATCCAGACCGGCAGACATCTTCATCCATCCGACGAGGAACAGCTCCATCTTGAAGACCTACGGCACGGAACATCCTTCTCGGCCGACGACTACCCGACGAATGGCTGGTCCTTTAAATGACTTCATCCAAGATGGCGTCCCTCGAATTCCGATTGGCTGATAGGATTCTATCAGCCAATCGAAATTAAGGTAGGAAAATTGAAGATCAATCCGATTGGCTGATTGGATCAGCCAGTAGAATTGACCTCACATTCTATTTTCTGATCCAATCAGCCAATCAGATTTTTCCTACCTTAATTCCGATTGGCTGATAGAAGGTTTAGGGGTTAATACATTTATTATAGCGGCGGCGATGTCAGGTCGGCAGATTAGGGGTTAATAATTGTCGGTAGGTTGCGGCGACATTGGGGGTGGCAGATTAGGGGTTAATACATATAATGTAGGGGTTCATAGGTATAATGTTGGTGCGGCGGTGTCCGGAGCGGCATGTTAGGGGTTAATAATATAATACAGGTGGCAAGGATGTCGGGGGCGGCAGATTAGGGGTTAATAAGTGTAAGGTTAGGGGTGTTTAGACTCAGGGTTCATGTTAGGGTGTTAGGTGTAGACTTAGAATGCGTTTTCCCATAGGAAACAATGGGGATGCGTTAGGAGCTGAACGCTGCTTTTTTGCAGGTGTTAGTTTTTTTTTCAGACAGCTCAGCCCCATTGTATCCTATGGGGAAATCGTGCACGAGCACATTTTTCCAGCTTACCGCTACCGTAAGCAATGCTGGTATTACACGTAGAAGTGGTGCTAAATTTGCTCAACGCTCACTTTTCTGAGGCTAACGCAGCCATTCAGAAAACTTGTAATACCATACTTGTAATCTAGCCGAATTACTTCAAAATGTATAGTGTGCTTATAAACTAGTAAGCTTTCTCTTGGGACGAGTAGCATTTTGGGATAATTTTCAACCACTGATTTATATATATATTATTTATTGTCTGGACACATCCCCTCCCCCCCAGAAAAAATGTGATGCATTTATTTATTTATGAAAAAGAAGAACTATATGGGGCATATTTATCAAGCTCCGTGTGCATAAATGACACACTGGGGCATATTTATCAAATGCCCCTGGCTCGCAGGAAACAGAAGTTATGTAGCAGCGGTCTAAAGACCACTGCTCCATAACTTGTCCGCCTGCTCTGAGGCTGCGGACAGAAATCAACCCGATCGAATACGATCGGGTTGATTGACACCACCTGCTAGCGGCCGACTGCTGGTGCAATGATAAATGCCGACAGCCTATGCTGTCGGCATTTATCGATGTGCGGCGGACATGATACGCTACTTTGTATCATGTTCGCTCGCACATTGATAAATATGCCCCTATTGTGTTGCAAATGGAGAGAAGTAGAGTATCATTAGTATGAAATAGAGAAGTGGGAAGCAAGATATGAAACACTTTATGGTCACCAAATGGTTCCTGGTAACAGATCAAGATGTACAAATCGCTCTCATTTTGCACAATTGTATGCACTTAGTAGCAATCACAAATAAACATTCTCACAATTATATTTTATGTGATAGGTTTAGTTGGTTAAAATGTGACATAAGTTATGTTTTTAACACTTTATTAAACAAGGGAATGCAACTGTATATAATTAAACTGCAAACTGTAGAAAAAGAACGTTAAAACCACTGACGTATGCAGCTTAAACATGTCTAAAATAGTTCCTATAGAGGTCTATACAGTTTTATAGTAACATAGCAGTGCAAACAGAAAATAATGTAATATGTGTAAGTTTATTATTGCTTGAACGTGTGTTTAACTCCTGCAAAGGACTCAATCACAAGCCTTTCGAGAAATGTATCTAATAATTTTCTACAGAAAATTACCATTAATCTTTAATGAGATTTTTGTAGATAACTAATTTGATAAACTTTCTACAGAATTGTGATGGTTCCGAGGGCACTACTGGGAGGTGACTGAACACATCTGGCAAACCAATGGCAAGAGGCTTAAAGGGACAGTCTAGGCCAAAATAAACTTTCATGATTCAGATAGAGCATGTCACTTTAAACAATTTTCCAATTTACTTTGATCACCAATGTTGCTTTGTTCTCTTGGTATTCTTAGTTGAAAGCTTAACCTAGGAGGTTCATATGCTAATTTCTTAGACCTTGAAGGCCACCTCTTTTCAGAATGCATTTTAACAGTTTTTCCCCACTAGAGGGTGTTAGTTCATGTATTTCATATAGATAACACTGTGCTTGTGCACGTGAAGTTATCTGAGAGCAGGCACTGATTGGCTAAACTGCAAGTCTGTCAAAAGAACTGAAATAAAGGGGCAGTTTGCAGAGGCTTATATACAAGATAATCACAGAGGTTAAAAGTATATTAATATAACTGTGTTGGTTATGCAAAACTGGGGAATGGGTAATAAAGGGATTATCTATCTTTTAAAACAATAAAAATTCTGGTGTAGACTGTCCCTTTAAGTGTGTAAGCTAGCTATCAGTATTGAATAGCTGCTCCTAAGTATACCTAGGTATGCTTTTACACAAAGTAATCCAAGAAAACAAATTTGATAAAAAGTACTTTAAAAATCTTAAAATTGCATGCTGTACATGTACTATGGAAGTTTAATTTTGAATTTCCGGTCCATTTAAGAAAAAAAAGTAGAAATCCCTACAAAAACTGGGATTTCTGATGGATCGTAATCACATACAATTTGAATACATATGCAAACCTTTACCGAAACTTTACCTTTATTAAACAAATATTTTGTTAACTGAAAACCCGAAGAGTGCCTGCCAATAATTGCTATTACCTGGGCTTGTCCCATTTGGCCAGCTGCGGTAACTAACTCTTCCAGTTTTGCTTTTAACCTTAGTTGAGTGCTTGTAAGTGAGTGCTGGACTTTCTCTGTGTGTTGTATTAATTTATTTTGTAATTTTCCCTATGGGCCTTGCACCCAGACTTGTCTAATGTAAACTGCCTGGGACTCTGGGGACGGTGTTTTGTATCTGTGTGTTTTATTAATTTATTTTGTAATTTTCCCTATGGGCCTTGCACCCAGACTTGTCTAATGTAAACTGCCTGGGACTCTGGGGACGGTACAGCTACCTGTGAGTGCTATTGAGCACCCAGGGCTGAGCATGTTGCAGGGTCATTGATGTGTACACAGTCCAGTCTGAGAGTGCAGTCACCTTCCGTGTTTTGTATATGTCTAGGGTGATTACATACGTCTGTGAACTCTTGACTTGTTCCCAGTTTGTTTAGCCACCAATCAGCAAGCGCTACCAAAGTGCTGAACCAAAAACGGGCTGGCTCTTAAAGGGACAGTCAACACTATCGCTATTGTTTAAACTTTAAAAAGATAGATAACGCCTTTACTACCCATTTCCCAGATTTGCACAACCAACATTGTTATATTAATATACTTTTTAACCTTTAAACCTCTAAATGTCTGCCTGTTTCTAAGCCACTATAGACAGCCTCTTAATCACATGCTTTTTTATATGCTTTTTCCCAACAGGGGAGTGCTAGTTCATGTGAGCTATATAGATAATATTTAACACCCGTGGTTTGTGCACAATACAAATGCAATCCAGAATAAATAAAAAGTCATGTAATCAGGGGGCTGTCAAAAGAGGCTTAGATACAAGGTAATCACAGAGATTATACATATATTAATATAACCAACCTGTGCAAAACAGGGGAATAGGTAATAAAGGGATTTTATATCTTTTTAAGCAATACATTTTTTCAAGTTGACTATCCCTTTAAGCTTAAATTCCTGCTTTTTCAAATACAGCTAGCAAGAGAATGAAAAAAAAGTGTTAATAGGAGTTAATAAGAACGTTGCTTAAAATTGCATGCTTTATCTGAATCATGAAACAAAAAATTTGGGTTTAAGATTAGGGATTTTTTTATTTATTTTTATGGGCAGAAAAATTGCTGAATGCACCTTTAAGGGCAATGCCCACCCAAATGTCTTTTTTTAGGACAATGGGTAGTTTAGGTTTTTTTAGTTAGGTTTTTTTTTTGGGTGGGGGGTGGGTTGTAATGTCAGGGGGTAATTGTTTTATGTTATGCAAAAGAGCTGTTAACTTTTTGTAAGGTAGGTTTTTATTTTCAAGTTATTTTAGTTTTTTTTGTTAGGGTAAGCTTAGGTTTTAATTTTACAGGTAAGTTTTTATTTATTTTAAGGAAATTTATGGGTATATTAATTGGGTTTAGGTTAGGGGGTTTAGATTTTAATTACTTTGGGATGTGGGGGATGGCGGTTTAGGGGTTAATTATTTTATTTTGTGTTTGTGATGTGCGAGGGGATGGCGGTTTAGAGGTTAATAATTGTATTTAGTGTTTGCCATGTGGGGGGTGGTGGATTAGGGGTTAACAGTGTAGTTTTTGGCTGTATGTGTACTTTGTAATGTTTTGTGAAACTTTTTAGTTTAAAAAAAACACTTTACCAGAGCTCTTAGATTGCGGTATGGATTGATGCAGAAAGGACTATTGCCCTAGCGCAATGGCGATTTTGCTTCACTTGTAATATCAGCGGAAGAAAAATGGTTCAGTAAACTTATATTTGTCTGCACCTCCATGATTCCTTCTCAGTCTTTACCTTGCTTGCTCCTGTTGGCTGCCATAAATCTCTTTAACCAGCCAACTTCACACCAGAATCACATTCAAAAGAATATTAAATTAATCCACAGTGGAGGAATTTATATATTTATTTACTTATTAGTACTGCTTAGGTCCAGTTTCACATATTGCAATTTATTTTATTTTTTTAAATAATTAGCCCAGCAGTGGATGATCCACTGCTGGGCTAATAATAAAATATATATACAATAAATTGATTTAGTTGTCTTTTGTGATGTTGGGGTGGAGAGCAAAATTGCATGGTGGGGGGCAAGAAAATGTTTGCCCCGGGTCCAGTCAATATTAAAGACGGCCCTGACTGTGTTACATCCATTTTATTATTATATTACTGCTTGTATTTAGCTATGTTCTTATTGTCCGAACAGGGGTTAAAGCATAGTTAAAATCACAAGAGAGCCTATCACAAGTCAAGTGGCATATGTGTATAGCTGTCAGTTAATGTCTGTGTTCAGTTCTGGAGTGGAAGTGTGTTGGAATTCCAAAGCTAACATTGACTATGATGTTTTGCCCTTTTGTGGAAGTTAAACTCATAGTGCTATACAAGCAATAGGGCAATAAGAAAATGCTTTGACTAAATTGAGCATTTTATTTTATGTCTCTAAATTATTTTAAACTGTGATAAGTTTAATTGGTTTCCAAATCATTGAGGGGTAAGCATTCAATAGAGAAAAAAAATAGAATTAATATAACTCCATTTATCTTATTCTACAATGTATTATGGACGGAAGGGGAATTAAATAAATCAATAAGTACTATCCATAAAGCTAACTAGAAGATGATTAATTTTACTTCCCCTTTCTAATTCTCCTTTTAACTCCTTCTTATAAATATCCCCATTGTGACCTGACTTCTGCATCATAAGGGCTGCACTTGAATTAAATATCAGGACTGGTGCATCTCATTTGATTTCCCTTGAAGCAGTTGAGTGATTTGTAAATTACAGGCAACTTTCCTTGTTTCACTACCTTAGAAGTTGCCAAAGACAATGGACAGACGCTTGTCAACACATCTACTGTGATGAATAAAGGGGGGGACGTGTTACTGAAGTATTTGGAAGCGCTGTGTATAAATGAGTTCTGCTTCATGATATGATACAGCAGCCTCACATCGAGACACAACATTACATGTATGATCAGCAGATACAGGATGGATACAACATATGGGCGATGATTATTCAGTCTCTTTTTTTCCTTGTGGGCCTTTTAGTTGTCTTTGCTTGTGGTATCTCTAATGTCATAGACCTTTTACTGAAGAATTAAGTGTTAGCAATAAAATAAAAAATACATCAGACACTCAAGGTTTTTAGTGTAACTAGAATTTATTAGTGTTTTGTGCTGAGATGTTGGTCACAAAAGACTTTCATCTGGCTTCAAATCAAGTGAAAATATCATAGGAGACATATTTATAACTCCAGTACTAACTCAGCAAACTGCAGGGACAGTGTACAGTGTTGGAAAGCTATATGTAATGGGATGTGAGTTGTGTCTACTACAGAAGTCAGTATAATGGCCAGAATGCATGGTTGTTATAGTAACTCAAAAGTGGAGTTTGACAGCACTTTACAAAAACAGGATACTGATAATACAAATAATAGGTTACACCTATTATATGATATGTGTAATAACAAACATCTACCTATTAGTGAACAAACTATCATATAAATAAAAAAAAAAGAGTGCTTATAGGCAATGGTGTATAACTTTGAGGAATCTGATATATAGATATTGAATATATAGATATGTAATAGATAATTATTCCAATTTGAATATGGTTACTGAAAATGTTTTTATACAAATAAATAAAATTAAAAATACATGGGTCCATGCTACTTACATTATTAAAAACAAAAAGTATTTGACAAATTGAATGAGACAAAAGAAAGTTTATCAATAGTCCTCCAAAGTAGGTGGTGTATAGAGAAAAGATGGCAATGTCCATCCAATGTGATGTTAGAATGAGAAAGTTGTATGTGTGAGTAGTTCCAATACTTTAAACAAGAAAATAAGTAGAACAATGCCCCAAAGGAGGGTTTAATGGTGGGCTGAAAAATGAAAAAAAAAAAATCTGAAGGAAATATCAATATAAAAAATATTAATACAAAAGAAAAAGAAAAAAAAAGGAAGAAAAAAAGAGAAAAAGAGGAAAAAGAAAAAATAGTACAAAGTGTTATCAATCTGAGGTACCCATGGATCACAGTCAGCACATAGGATTTTTAATATATCCAGGGGACATACATTGGGATATTTTTGTCTTCATTTCCTATTTTTATTTTTGTACTATTTTCTCTCTTCTTTTTCCTTTTATTCCTTTTTTATTTTGATATTTTTTCAATTGATATTTCCTTCAGATGTTTTCCTTTTTTCACCCCACCCTCCTTTGGGGCATTGTTCTAGTTATTTTCTTGTTTCAGGGATTGGAACTGCTCACACATACAACTTTCTCATTCTAACATCACATTGGATGGACATTGTCATCTTTTCTCTATACACCACCTACTTTGGAAGACTATTGATAAACTTTATTTTATATACACATATTAGCACATAAATATATACATATATATTCATATACATATATATTTAGACTTTGCTGCCCATCGCTGCGCATGGCATGAGAACAAAAAACTCCCATTGGCTTCCCTGCTTTTGCGTGTGCCGGTATTATTAGTGATTAAAGTTTAAGTCATGATGGGAAGTATAACATATTGTGTTGGAATAGGTTTATACGGGCTATATGCCTCTTGTAAGATAGTAATCATATCTGTCACAAGAAATCCCTTAAACTTAAAGGAACATGAAACCCAATTTTTTTTCTTTCATGATTAAGACAGAACATGTGATTCTTAACAACTTTCCAATATGTTTTCATGATCTAAATTGGTTCATTCTCTTGGTACCTTAAAAAGCATATCAAGGTAGGCTCAGGAGCAGCAATGCATTACTGGGAGCTAGATGTTGATTGGTGGCTGCACAAAAATACCTCTTTTCATTGGTTTAACAGATGTCTTCAGATAGCTCCCAGTAGTGCAGAGCTGCTCCTTCAAAAAAATGATACCCAGAGAATGAAGCAAATTGGATAAAAGAAGTAAATTAAAAAGGTGTTTGAATTTACATGCTCTATTTGAATCATGAAAAATAAGAAAAAATAAGAAAAAGAAAAATGTTGGGTTTCATATTCCTTTAAGAATTCAAGAACTCTTTAAAACTCTTTATGATCAGTAAGCTTCTATTTGACATGTAAGAAAATAAATAACTGTATGTCACATACAATCTGTGTTCCCATTACATGATACCAACTACTCCTAGGGGGTTATATATAAATGACTAAAGAAACATATGCTGTATAACTTCAGATATCAACATCATATAGCAAAACAGTTGAACTTTAGAAGAAGAGCTGAGATATATAGGTAAAAGGTTACACTATTCATAGAGGTTATGTGATACCTTGTGTTAGCTATGGGTTCAGATACAAAATTGTAGTTTTAAGACATCTACTCAGGGTCAGGTATTACACAGCAGTATTATTAAAATTGGAATTAGAAATGAGATGGACTCCAACTAGTACTGCTGTATCTGAGTATAAAGTACGAGTTTTAATTTGGCTGTTACTATAAGCCGATTGCAGAAAGCAATAAAAACATAGAGAAGACGTTGCGCAATAACTTATGTTTACCGCTAAAAGAGAATAGAGACAAATACCTCATAAGGGTCTCAGACAAATAGATCCTCATAAATTATAGTTAGTAGTCATAAGAGATGGTGATGTAGATAAACTGTGGTAATACCCATCTAGGGATATAAGTTAGAAATATTGATCTATTAACATGCTAAAACAATTGAAAAGTACAAAATGTAGTGTTAATAAACAGCATCAATTTAGTGTAACCAGTTATAAGCTCCATCATATTATATAGAGAAAATCATATGCAAAACTTGCAGCATCTCCCCTATGGAATATATCACTTAGTCTACTCCAAGTTTAGGAATTTTATTACAAGACAGGAGGCTCCTATTTTGCTTTACTTCATTTACTAGAAATCTCCAGCAGTAAAGATACATAACATTTGAAAAAAAAGTGGGGGCACAGCAAACATAACATGGATCAGTCCCTTTCACTTCCTCTTTCTTTACTGCTCTCCGGCAGAGAAGGTGATGTGATTTCTTTGTTTAGACTGTTATTCATATTGCAGTTTTATCTATCTGTTTTTTCCTTTTCCCTACACTAATTCAATGAGAGTGGATCTACTTTTTGTTTCATTCTTTCTTTTACTTTCTACTAAAATTTTCAAGCACTTTGACGGTTTTTACCCTAAAACCGTTTCTCTCTTTACCGCTTTATTTTTATTTATCACGTAATCTATATACTACCCTTTTTCTTTAATTACGGAATCGTAACTTGTCTTTTGCACTGTTTCATCGATAATACTGTTTGTTAGGCTGTAATTGTTTCTCCCTTGTGGCATACGCCATCTTTTGCTTTTTCTTCTTCTGTTACGGCCACCATCTTGGATCACGTGACGCAGCGCTACGTCTTTTGTGCAGCACCACGTGACCTCGGCCATTTTGTTTTGCCTTTTTCATACATACAGTCCATGATTTCTGCCTCAGTTGCTAAAGCCATATCATCGGCTATGGGGGGTATGTCAGCCCTAGAGAAAAACATCCTACAAGAGTCTTTAGAAGATCAGTTAGATACTGATCAACCTAATCTGGAGAGCAACCCCATCTTCAGTAATAATTTGCCTGCTATGAACCCCACCCCTGGGGTAATAATAAGGGAGAGTGAAACCTCTGCAGATGAATTATCCAAAAATGCACCCGCTCCTTTAGATACAGAGTATTATCCAGATGACTATTTGTCTGATGAATTGGACCACAACCCATCTAGTGACATACCAATACCTGAAAACCCAGAGGTTATAGAAAATGCCATTATGGACCCTCTTGGTCAACCCATGTTTGATCCTGATAATTTGAGGCACCCTAAGTGCTCTGAATGGTCCCCTGCCCTGCATATTATGACATTTTTACAACATTGGTTACGTAAACCCCTGACTAACTCAGCCAGGAATAAATTACGGGCGGAATGTCCCCATCCTAGTCTCCCTGATAAAGAAGCACATACCCCAGAATTCAACCCTAATATCATCACTTTTATGACCCGAAGCGGTTGGGACCCTAGAAGGGGCATTGATAAGTCACTAAAGTCCACTCAGGATAAACTCCTGGAACTAGTAGGGCAGTTAACACAGATCCTTCAATTAGCAGAAAATGCTATAATGTCCTCACAACCAGTAGACCCCCTCCAAGTTAGAGAGTGGGCACAAAGGACAATATGTCTTCTGGTAAATACAAACGTATCTTTGTCCATGGAGAGCCGCAGATTGGCCCTTTCTCGCCTCAATCCTAAATTAGCAGAAATGGCCCACTTGGAAGGATGTTCCACAGCAAAAGGGTTACTATTTGGCGAATCATTTATCAGGGAACTCAGCCGATATGTATCAGCTTTCACAACTCTTGATAGAGCCCAATCTAACGTAAGAAGGGTCCTATACGCCCAAATAGGTGTTTTTGCCAGGGCTGGCAGGTTCAGGGGGTGCCTGTCCAGCCGTGCTAATTTCAGAGGCTCCTTCCAGCTGACCTATATGGTGCCAAAGATTAGGCCCCTCTTCCCCACCAGGGGTAGGAACTTCAGGAGCAGAGGTGCCCATCGCAAACTACAAACACCCCCAGCAGGACTGAACCAGGTGAGCAGTACTTTATCCCTTCTTGTTTTCCACAAAAAGTTGGGGGGCAGACTTGCACATTGTTTTTCAACATGGTCACTAATCACATCAGACCCATGGGTACTTCAGACAATCCAGGGTTTCCAACTAGAATTCATAAATTTCCCTTCCCAACCCATTCCTCCAACCCCCATACCATTTGCACCTCAAATGCAACATCTGATAGACTCAGAGCTACAACAACTATGGCAAAAAGATGCTATCGAGGAGACCCACTCAGTAGGATTCTTCAGCAACGTGTTTTTAGTAAAAAAGGATGGGGGAGCCCGTCTGGTTATAAACCTAAAGGAGCTCAATCGATTCCTAGTCTACAGACATTTCAAGATGGAGGGCATCCATCTTCTAAGGGACATTCTTCAAATAAACAATTGGATGAATCGTCTAGGTCTGAAAGATGTCTACCTAACAGTCCCCATGCACCAATCTTTTCGCCACTATCTTCAGTTTTTATGGCAAAGACGGACTTGGCAGTTCACCTGCCTTCCCTTTGTCCTCAGTTCAGCACCCTGTGCTTCACAAAGATCATGAGACCAGTAGCAGCATTCCTCAGATCCAGGGGAATTTGCCTTATCGTATATCTAGACAATATTCTCATTCTAGCTCAGGAATAATCCATCCTCTTACAACACCTGTCCACTACGGCCTCTCTCCTACAAAATCTAGGGTTCGCCAAACATTTAGAAAAATCCTGTACCTCCCAGACCATGGAATTCCTAACTTTTCATTAAATTCCCTTCTAGCTTCTCTGGCTCTCCCAGAAAGCAAAATGAAAACCATCCGCAAGGAGCTCAGCTCCACGCTAAAGAAGTCACATATTTCTCTCAGGCAACTAGCCAGAATCATTTGTCTACTCTCAGCCTCAGTCCAGGCAATCTTTTCAGGTCCTTTTTATTACTGAGCTATGCAGAGACTCAAACACTCTCATTTTGTTCTAAATCCCTCGTATTATCAATCCATTGCCCTGACCCAAGAGGACAAACAAGAAATGTCATGTTGCTTAACAATATGGAGGTATGGAATGGCAGGTCTATTTTCGGATCCCTGCCAGACTATACAATAGAATCAGATGCCAGCCTTTTGGGCTGGGAGCATCCTGCAACTTCCAATTTATGGGAGGCAAATGGACTCCGGAGGAATCCTCCTTACACATCAATTGCTTGGAACTTATTGCAGGTTCCTTTGCAATACGTTCTTTCACAGATTCCTTGATGAATTGCTGTGTCCTTCTCCATATGGACAACATATCAGCGGTTCAATATATCAACCGCTTAGGTGGCACCAGATCACAGACCCTGCCATCCTTTGCAAAACAGTTCTACTAATTCTGCTTTGATCACAGAATATCAGTGATAGCGGAATACTTACCGGGCCAGTCCAACGTAGTAGCGGATTGGTTTTCACGCTATTGGAGAAATGTGAGCGATTGGCACCTGCTCAAATCAGTGTTCCCTCACATCCAATCCCTCAGAGGCCCTCTATCCCTGGACCTCTTTGCCTCCAGGACCAACACCAAGCTTCCAGCCTATTTCAGTTGGCTTCCGGATCCAGATGCGATAGCTTTGGATGCTTTCCTCCAGACCTTGTTACTCACAGGGAGTTATGCTTCCCCCCTTTCTCCATGATTCCCAGGGTAATTCTCCACACATGCAGGCTGCTGGCCTGGACAATTTCAGTGGTTCCTAGGACTCCTCAGGTCTTTTGATCCCAGCTCAAGAACTCCTCCAGGACTCTTGGGCTCCAGGAACTAGAAGATCTTACTTAGCAGCCTGGTTAGTATGGCTTCATTGGTGTATGGTGGAAAGTTCCAATCCCTATTCAGCCCCTGTTACCTTAGTAGAAAATTTCCTCACTCATCTCTACGAACAAGGGAAAGCACATTGTTCCATTAACCGTTACAATTCAGCTATCTCGGCAGCTCACTATCCGGTGGATGGTTTTCGAGTAGGTAAACACCACCTCATCTCCCGCATTATGATGGGAATCAGGTTAAAGATTAGTCCCTAAACTAAGTATTAATACCTCTGGGATGTATCCCTGATTTTTTTCTCTGTTTCGATCCTGGCCTCAGAAAAATCAACTTTCTCTTAAACAGTTATCAGCCAAATTCGCTGTCTTCCTCTGTCTCCTTTCCTTTTGCAGAGTGTAGGACGTGCAAGCTCTGGATAGAGATGGGTTTACTTTCTCCCCAGAAGGGGTTCTCTTTTCCATACACAGACTTACCAAGACTTTTTCCTCTGAGGTTTCCTATCCCTATTTAGAGGAAGAACTTCACTTATGTGTAGCAGTATCTATGCCTAAAGGAATATTTATCTCGAACAGCTTCCTTAGCTGTCTCTGGTCCCCTCCTAATTTCTTATGTTTATCCTTTTAAACCAGTCTCGGCTCCTACCATAGCAAGATGGGTTAAATGGATTATGTCTCTGGTCCTAGTTCCTTTGTATTTTGGGGCTCACTTGGTAAGGGGAGCCTCAGCATCTAAAGCTTTCCTTTTGGGTTGCTCTCTCTGAGACCTTTTAACTGCGGCTGATTGGTCCTCGGACTCTGTATTCCGCAAATTTTATTATAAGCCTATTTCTCATGCAGCTCTGACTCTGCTAGATATGTAGTTTTAAAAATGCAAAATATGAGCTCCCTGTATTGTAATAAAATGAGGATTATATAAGCCTTGGTGACACAAAAGTCACAATTTTATTTAAAGACGGGAGGCGAGTATTTTGCCCAACTCCTTTTACTCCCTTCCCTAGATGAATAAAAAAAATATATAAAAAAAAAAATATATAAAAAAAAAATGTGTATTTTTGTCTTTCAACTTGTTTGTTTGCATAATATTCTGGTCAAAATGAATTAATAAATCAGTGTTATTTTGTTTCATTTTCAGTGTAATCATCATTTTCTCATCCTTAAAATTGGATAAGATGGATTCATCAGGGACTTCTGAGGCCCTCTCCTCCATCCTGGTCATGCTCCACTGTTGCCGTTCGGCGGTTGTTTGTTTTATCATCAGTTCTGGATATCGTTTGTATCCAGTAAAGAAAGAGGAAGTGAAAGGGACTGATACATGTTATATTATGGTTGCTGTGCCCCCATTAATGCTGGAGAAAGGAAGTAAAGCAAAATACCCGCCTCCTGTCTTTAATAAAATTGTGACTATTGTGTCACCAAGGCTAACATAAACCTCATTATTAGCATATCTCAGGCAAACATCCAGCTAGTATCAATCTTGCAAAGAGATTATGCCAGATATTAGTATTATACCCGATATGTGCTTGTAAGAAGAATAGTGCCAGGCACTTACTCATAATCAACACAAATAGTAATGGTCCAGCAAAAGAGCGTGGAGGTGCACACTGAAAGGAGCCAATGGCCAACTCAAAAGCACAATCTCAACAATAATAAGACAGCAGCACCTCAGTCTGATTCAAAAGTTTAATGGAGAGACAGGTACAAAAGTAGCAACATTTAGAGGATAAGACCCTTAATCATGCATATATTCGTCGTCACCAGTGGTCTCACACATACACCCAGGCGGCTTATGAGCTCCTCGGTGTCTGGTAGTAATAGGCCTGCAGATTGCTCTATAGTGCACCGGGGCTGTTCCTCTATGTAAATATGTGTGGCCTGTGATAGCAAGGGATCAACTAAGTTATTACAGACTCTCTCTGCGACCTCGCTCAGGTCTAGCAGGCCAGCAGGAGCTTCCAGGAACTGTTTTTTCATCATGAGAACTGATCACTGCAAGCTTTGTATTATCCAAAAGAGGATCCTCTGCCCAATCTTGTGATAGACACACACTCCACTCAGGGAGATCGGCTGCCTCTCCCTAGTAAGTGCTATCACGAGTCTTCATTCTGTAGCTGGTTCCTCGTCTGTAGCTAAATTTGTCTCACAAGTATTCTCCTGTGCAGCTGCAGGTCTGGGTCTAATAATTAGGAGATTAATGTTAGTAATCTTTGTGTTTTCAAAATCCTCCGCAATGATTTATATTCTTATATTAACATCCTCCATATTAACCGAGATTATCGTTGGTAAACTATAGCTCTGTTGGCGTCTCCCAGTTTCCTGGTGGGGGGAATAGGCAGCCTAGGCCCCAATATCTGAAATAAGAATCCTCGCAGCCTAACCGAAGATCACGACACAAGCTCCAAATCCTTTCAGAGTAATATTAAACATTATTCTTACTAGCATCATATACAAAGGTCTTAAATATTACTACAATTTTAATATTACCACCTCCCTGTCCTTGCATCTTTTTGTTAATAAATCATGTTCCTTGCTAATTGGTTAATAGAGGAGACAATAAATAAGCTAAATAAGCTAAATGACTAATGTTCTATTAAGCATACAAATGTACAGAATTTGCCTTTTCACATTAAAAAATGTTAACATGTTAAAGAAAATGCAGGGTTGTGCACAACTGATTTCTGAAGGTTTATAGTTCACTGGAGTTGATAAGGACAATATATATATATATATATATATATATATATATATATATATATATATATATATATATATAATATATTATATATATATATATATATATATATATATATATATATATATATATATATATATATACACATATACATCTTTAGACATGCATATGTATGTATCTGTATGGTAAAGCCCTTTGCCTGCCTTTTTTTCTAACATCTGAGAGCTCATATCTTTGAGCCCTTATAACTTTGGTGTGCAATTTAAAAAATAAAATACTTTTATTATATAGTGTTATTATGGGTGTAACTGTACTTTGTAATGTATTTTAAATGTGTTTTGTGCAACTTTTTTGTTTCACAAAACAGTTAACCAGAGCTCTGAGGACGCAGTATTGATTCTAGCTTAAATCGCAATTACGCTCAAGCGGTTGCATTTACTTTCAACTCATAATAACAGCTGTAAGCTCAACTAGTACAATGAAACAATCATATATGTCCAGCACAGGGAATGTGTCAGGTGTGCCAGCGTCCAGGTTCCTGCCAGAACCCAACAATATAGCTTAAACAAAAGTGAAGCAGCACCACCAAAATATTTCTTCAAGATGCTTTATTCAGCTTGAGGAGTAGCCAGATCAAAAAATCAAACAACAACGTTTCGGACACAGTCATGTACATGTATACATGACTAAGGACTGTGTCTGAAACGTTGTTGTTTGATTTTTTGATCTGGCTACTCCTCAAGCTGAATAAAGCATCTTGAAGAAATATTTTGGTGGTGCTGCTTCACTTTTGTTTAAGCTCAACTAGTACAAACATCCACGATAAACCCCTTATTGCTTGCACGCAAACATTTGCGCTCTACCCGAAATCTGGCAAAAAGTCATTTTATTCAAGAGAGGAACATCCATTTAATACAACTCCAAGGATTTTTGCCAGAGAAAGAAAGCTCGCAGTTTATTCTAATAAAGTGATTATTTTATTCACAGTGCGATTTCTACAAGAAAAAAATTCTACTCTTTAAAAATCCATTTGTCTAACTGAAATGCAAATCACTTATAATAAAACTTCACATTCCTTAAAGTGAATGTAAATTTTGATGCTAAAGTGCCCGGTTTGGGGCACTTTAATTCATCAAAATTTACATTTCACTCCTGTTGTGAAAAAAAAAATTACCTTTTAAACTCTACAGCAGCTCCAGCTTCCTCCACCCGTTTCAAAGCCTCTTCCTGGGTATAAAATGAGGCATTCGGCTTCCTCCAATCACAGCATTGAATCAGACACTGATTCCCCTGGGGGGGAAAGCTGTGATTGGAGGATGACCTATCAATCATTTCTGACATCAGAAATGGCTTCTGAGACCAGAGGTAGTTGGAGCTGCTGTGAAGTTTAAAAGGTAAGTATTTTTTCACAACAGGAGTGAAATGTAAATTTTGATGAATTAAAGTGCCCCTGTTTTTAATCGAAGTTTGAAAAACCGGGCACTTTAGCATCAAAATTTACATTCACTTTAATCAGAATCAGACTTTCCACTGAAGTTTAAAAAGAAATAAAAAAATAACCAGATTTTTCTTCTCCTTAGAATCCCTAGGCAGATGTGTGTTGTAAACCTTAAAGGGACAGTTTATTCAAACTTTTTCTCCCCTTTAATTTGTTCCCAATGATCCACTTTACCTGCTGGAGTGTATTAAATAGTTTACAAGTATTTCCATTACCATTATGGGCGCGATCACATATACGGCGCAGTTTTCGGCGCAAGCGTGGGAACCTGCGCCGCCCGTAATTTCACCTCACACATCGGGGTATTACATATACGGCGCCGGCAGTTCATAAAGTGCCGTAAGTTGGATAAACTAGCGATGTCCAGAAATGAGCGTAACTACAAATTTCTGGAGTCGCTAGTGACTTACGGCACTTTAGAAACTGCCGGCGCCTAAGAAAAGTAAAGAAAATAACAAATCTTACTAATATTAAATGTATTAACCCCTAGACCGACAACCCCCCACAATGCAATATGCCTATTTAAACTATCAACCCCTATACCCGCCATCAAACCCACACCGCAAGTAATAAATAAATTATTAACCCCTAAACCGCCATAGCCCACAACGCAATTAACCTATTCAAATATTAACCCCTAAACCGCCATAGCCTAATTAAAGTAGGAAAAATCCTATTGGCTGATGCAATCAGCCAATCGGATTGAAGTTCAATCCAATTGGCTGATCCAATCAGCCAATAGGATTGACCTCGCATTCTATTGGCTGTTCCAATCAGCCAATAGAATGCAAGCTCAATCCAATTGGCTGATTGCATCAGCCAATAAAAAATTTTCTACCTTAATTCCGATTGGCCAATCGGAATTGAAAAGACGCCATCTTGGATGACGTCATTTAAAGGAACCTTCATTCGTCGGTTAGTCGTCGGCCAGGAAGGATGCTCCGGATGGAAGAAGGTAGAAGATGCCGCTTGGACGAAGACTTCTGCCCGGCTGGAGGACCTCTTCTGCCCGGATCGGATGAAGGCTTCTGCCCGGCTGGGTGAAGACGGCTCAAGGTAGGGTGGTCTTCAAGGGGATAGTGTTAGGTTTTTTTAAGGGGGGATTGGGTGGGTTTTAGAGTAAGGTTGGGTGTGTGGGTGGTGGGTTTTAATGTTGGGGGGGTTGTATTTCTTTTTTTACAGGTAAAAGAGCTGATAACTTTGGGGAAATGCCCTGCAAAAAAACCCTTTTAAGGGCTATTTGTAATTTAGTATAGGGTAGGGAATTTTATTATTTTGGGGGGCTTTTTTATTTTATTAGGGGGCTTAGATTAGGTGTAATTAGTTTAAACTTCTTGTAATTTTTTTTTATTTTCTGTAATTTAGTGTTTTTGTTTTTTTTGTACTATAGTTTATTTTATTTTATTGTATTTAATTTTAGGTAATTGTAGTTAATTTATTTAATTTATTTAATTTATTTAATGATAGTATAGTGTTAGGTGTAATTTTAACTTGGGTTAGGGTTTATTTTATAGGTAAATATTTAGTTTTAAATAGGAATAATTTAGTTAATAATAGTAATATTATTTAGATTTATTTAAATAATATTTAAGTTAGGGGGGTGTTAGGGTTAGGGTTAGACTTAGGTTTAGGGGTTAATAACTTTATTATAGTGGCGGCGACATTGACGGCGGCAGATTAGGGGTTAATACATTTAATAGGCTATGTGGGCTATGGCGGTTTAGGGGTTAATACACTTTATTAGTTATTGCAGTGGGGGATTGCGGTTGACAGGTAGATAGACATTGCGCATGCGTTAGGTGTTAGTTTATTTTCCCAGGCATTTTCGGGAGTTACGGTGCTCCCATACTCAGCACAAAGCCTGTTACGGCTGCCTTTTATGGTGAGATAAAAATGGAGTAAGATTTCTCCATTTTCGCCACGTAAGGCCTTGTGCTGGATATTGGATACCAATTTACGACGCGGTCCCATGTTAGCCTATGGGAGTAAAAATTGCGAGTGACGGGGGAAATATATATGGGCATAACTTGTATGCTACGCCGTATATGTGATACCAAAACAGCGCAAAAACCGGCGTCGCCGGCTTTTGCGGGCGACGCTGCATATGTAATGGAGGCCGAGATTGGCATTTGAAATAGTTTATTTATCCTGTTATATCCCCACCCATCCTGAAAGTTTTTGGCCTCCAGACCAAGCTGTATTAACACAGCCAGTATAAGAAATTACACTCCCAGTGGGTTATAGAAGAGATAAGGTAATAAAATGTTAATATTCCAGATATAAGATAATGAAGCAATTTGAAACAACTTTCCAATTTACTTCTATTATCAAGTTTGCTTCATTCTCTAGGTATCTTTTTATTGAATGAGCAGCAATGCACTACTGGGAGCTAGTAGAACACATCTTTAAGCCAATAATAGGAGGCATATATGTGCAGTCACCAATCAGCAACTACCTCCAGCTCCTGAACCTACCTATGTATTCCTTTCAACAAAGGATACCAAGAGAACTAATTGGAAAGTTGTTTACATTTTTTTTGCTTTATCTGAATCATGAAAGAAAAATGTTGAGTTTGATGTCACTTTAAGTATCCTAGCCATTGCCACACCAGCCACTGACCTTAATGCACTTCACTGCTGCCCCCTGTATGGCCAACCCCTGTCCTAACATTCAGTGTTACCTATATAAAGAATAACAGTATATATTACACCTCCTGATACCATAAACACTTCTTCATAAACAAAATACTGGATATACATTGCACCTTCTCATACCCTCACCCCTGAAACTGCAGGGCCCCCCAAAGCACAGGGCCCTGGGTGGGTGCCCCCCTCACCCAAGGGGCAGGCCTGTATGTATGTATGTATATATATATATATATATATATATATATATATATATATATATATATATATATATATATATATATATATATATATATATATATATATATATTCTATTAAGTAAAAAATTAAAGAAATGATTTCCCCCTTCCCCAACAACTTTGTATCCACAGTTTCAGTTGTGCCCTAGCAGGCTGCACTAGGCTATACCTTGCTGTTCGCAAACCACTTTCTCTCCTTCCTCCCCCATCTAAAGGAGAGCCCATTAAAGTGGCTTTCATTGCATTCTAATGCTGCTATTACGGCAATAAAACCATCAATCTTTAACCTAAGAGAACAGCCCAAGCAGCTTTTTAAGACTCTCACAGCTGCCTAATCTTTACAGATCAAATTAAAAAGAGAGGCTTTATCAGAGCACGGCCATAACATCATAACAGTCATTTTGACTGAAATCAGATTCTGAGTATTGAGCCATGGTAGTTAAGTCTTAGAATCATTATAAAGATTCAAACAGAGACTCAGGAAAAAAAATCTAAAGGCTTCAAAGTCATTCCTGGCTCTACAACTAGTAAATTCTTAAGGTTGATTAAGGTACAAATGTAAGAGCCAAGGAGTTGGAAGTGCTAATAAATAGCAATAGTACTGTGCGTAGTTCATCTATTTTATCAAGTCAGCAATGATCTTTTGACTATATATTTTATGGCATATTCTAGACATCATGTTTACGGCATATGACAACATGTGTTTAAACCATTTGATATTTTGTTGTTGCTACAAGCCCTTCCATTGCAGGAAAAAACTTCTGCTACATCTGCACTGCAGGCCTTTGAAGTTTATTAAACATATATAAAAATGATCAAAGTGAATAGAAGGATTCTTATATACAATCAAGTGTTACGGTATGTTTCTGTGTGGTAGTGAAAGCTTTCATTAGGCTCAGTAAAGTTGTTCTATGATGTTGTGGTCTAGATGTGTAAAATCCAAAGGTAAGTTGTGTCTGTACACGTGCTGGTTCTAGATAAGCGCTACGGGTGCTATTCACACCAGTACTTACGGTAATGCCCCAAAACCTTAAGGTGCTAGCTGACCTCTGTTGTCAAAGGTGCCTTTACATGCCCAGTGTTCAACATAAGAAAGATGAAAAGATGAAGAAGGGGTTTTAATGAAAAAATGGTGGGAATAGGTGGTAGAAAATAAAGTTTTGTTGGACTGTCAGGTTAGAACTATCCCAGGCCTGTACCCCATGATAACACATAACTAGGAATGAGAAATACACAAAATAAAATGTCTGCTGAGATGTGCTGTTCATTTCATTTGTATACAGAAAAATAAAAAAGGTAAGCATTCAACTGTGGACATATGATATAGGGGCCGATTTATCATCGGTCTGTCCAACATGATCCGCTCAGCGGATCATGTCCGACAGACATTGATGAATGCTGTCAGCATTTATCATTGCACAAGCAGTTCTGGTTAACTGCTTGTGTAATGCCGCCCCCTGCAGATTCGCGGCCAATCGGCCGCTAGCAGGGGGTGTCAATCAACCCAATTGTATAGGATCGGGCGGATTGATGTCCGCAGCCTCAGAGTAGGCGGACTAGTTATGGAGCAGCGGTCTTAAGCTTGATAATTCGGCCCCATAGGCTGAAATATAAACATCTGGGGTTATCTTTACAAATCCTTTGCTCAGAAGAGAATTGCCTGCTATTTTGGGTCTGGGCTGTCCTTATGTATGTGATCAGGTTGATATACTGCTGGAAAGTTCTCTTCTGTGAAAGGGTTAAGTGTGCTAAAAGAGGCTGCACCCAGAGTGGGCGCCATCCCTTTGGAGAAGCTACTGACCTTTGCCCATTTGCATTTGTGCACTTCTAATTTTTCTATGTTCATTTCCTAAATTTTAATTTAGATTATTGAAAGGGCTTAAGTAAATTGAAATGGACAATAAATCCCTTTTATAGATGTATGTTATATATCAGAAAGTAAGAATTTCACTGTAAAATAACTGCCTAAAAATAAATGTTTTAAAAGCTTTCCTGTCCAGGGACATACCACCTGTGAAATATCTTGGCTTATCTTATCCCCTTTAATATGGCAACATTAGGTACAGCTACAAATGAGCTCCTGTACTGAACAAGTAATCATTGTGTAGAATGTTGGAGTATGGTGGTTTAGGATGCTGTCTCTTTTAGATTTGTGGGGGGGGGGAATGTTTTAGTGATAAAGGAACATATAAGTAAAAATTACATTTTCATGAGTCCTACTGTACAATTAAAATATATATATATATATATATCCAATTTAGATTTATTGTCAAATTTGCCTATTTCTCTTGGTATCCAGTGACCAATTTCCTAACACATGGGGACCACAGATAAATATTTTAGAAACATTAAGGGTCGCATATACATTTATATGTATAAAACACAAACATAATAATATAGTCCTAAACATGTTCCAGGGCACAAGATTAACTTTAGGTCACGCTGCAGGGTACACTCTAGTCTGCTGTTCTCTTTTGAGCTGTTGCCACTTTGCCCACTCACCAGAAGTTACTTTCCCAGGTGCTGCAAAGGCTACTGCAGAGGGCAGCACATGCCCCGTGGGCCACCAGTTGGCCATCCTTGACTTAATAAAAGTAAATTGTAATATTGTTCAAAATAGTATGCTTTACCTGCAAAGAAAATTAATTTTTAAAATTATATGCTTTATTCATACAGTGAAAGATTAATTTTGATTTTACTGTCCCTTTAAAAGTTTCTTTACATTTTAGTTCTATTATATTGCCTGATATATACATTAAAGGGGGCATTAAACACTTCATGCATTTTCCTCTAAATGTAGGTGCCACCATTTTGGAACCTAGGTTTCACTGCAAGTATCTAGAGGAGTTACTGCACGTGTGTAAACAGCACTGGAATGTAGTTTAGCATGGGGGCACCCATGGTTAGAGGGAGGCAGAGAATAACTTCAATATTAGGTTTATAAAAAGTATCTAGTGTTTAAAGGGACAGTCTAGTCAAAATTAAACTGTCATGATTCAGAAAGGACATGCAATTTTAAACAACTTTCCAATTTACTTTAATCATCGAATTTGCTTTGTCCTCTTGGTATTCTTTGTTAAAAGCTAAACCTAGGAAGGCTCAAGTGCTAATTTTGACAGTTTTTTCACATCTAGACAGCGGTAGTTCATGTGTTCTATTTATATAACATTGTGCTCACTCCTGTGAGCACAGTACTGATTGTCTAAAATGTAAGTTTGTCAAAAGAACTGAAATAAGGGGGCGTCTGCAGAGGCTTAGATACAAGGTAATCACAGAGGTTAGAAGTATATTAATATAACCATGTTGGTTATGCAAAACTGGGGAACAGGTAATAAAGGGACTATCTATCTTTTTAAACAATAAAAATTCTGGAGGAACTGTCCCTTGAATGTCCCTTTAAAAACAGAGTAATCGAAGTATATAAATGCTTTTGGTGGGTATTTTCTTTACACAAGGGAGTCTAAAGAAAGAGACTATAGTTTATTTTAACATCTTAAAGGGACACTGAACCCAAAAATTTTCTTTCGTGATTCAGATGAAGCATGCAATTTTAAGCAACTTTCTAATTTATTCCTATTATCAATTTTTCTTCGTTCTCTTGCTATCTTTATTTGAAAAAGAAGGCATCTAAGCTAAGGAGCCATACAATTTTTTGTTCAGCACCGTGGACAGCAATTGTTTATTGGTAATAAAGGGACTATTGTTTATTGGTGGGTGAATTTATCCACCAATCAGTAAGAACATCCCAGTTTGTTCACCAAAAATGGGCCGGCATCTAAACTTACATTCTTGCTTTTCAAATAAAGATACAAAGAGATTGAAGAAAAAATGATAATAGGAGTAAATTAGAAAGTTGCTTAAAATTGCATGCTCTATCTGAATTACGAAAGAAAAAAATTGGGTTCAATGTCCCTTTAATATTATTGTTCACATAATTAAAACCTTTCAATGCATATTGTTATAATTAATAAATAGCAAATATGTAACGAGTAAAGTCATAATACATAAGAATGAATGTGCTTCTCAAAACTCTGTTCACATTGTTTATAAACATTTCTCTGGCAACTCTTAATATGATTCATAAATTCTTATAGCACTACGATTTGATTTCTTTTTATAAATACATCATGTTGTTAACACTGAACTCATTGGAACAAAACATAACTATTTGTACTCTATGTCCTTTTTAATTTTGGTCCTACAGAAGCATCTAGCTGTATATGATGGGATCATTGTGAACCCTTCTGGTAACAAAACACCATAATCTGCTTTTGATAAGCAATTTTCAAACATTTATTAATCCCATCTAGTAGACTAAGAAGAGATTTACTATACAAAAGCTCATACCCTTTGAGAACTCTTAACTGTGCCCCAAGGTCTCAGATTGCCCCAAATTATGAGCTGTATCATATTTTCCCTCCTTGTTCTCTGAGCCAATCCCAGAAGCCTGGGATTGGCTCGCCCATGCCCAGGAACTTCCAAACCCTTAGTTGCGTTGTTCATCTTAAAAAAAAGGCCACTTAGACTCCATTTGAGTTATTTAGCCCTACCCCCAGAATGTCTAAACCCCACCTACAACCACATAAGTCCAACCCCTTTATGTTCAAAACCTATGTCAAGTTTTTTGGAAGTAGCCAGTGATTGCTATCTAAAGGGGAAGTGAGTGCATAGTGCATAGTGGTGGAATAAGGCTGGGCATAGTGAACATCAGAGAAAGGAGTATCATGTTGCTGCAAGCATGTATAAGTGGCACTCAAGAGTGTTTAATGTGCCTACGCATCAGTCAGTTTTTGTTTAAGTTCCCAGATAGCTGCTTGTAGCATGGTATTAAAACAGAGGAAAAACGCCTAGTAACACAAGACAAATGTATGCATAACCTAATTTTTTAAGTCAAATATATGTTTACATTAACAAATCTGTCACTAAAAAGCATTTTTAAACAAGAATCATTAACAATCATTTAATTTGTACTAGAGCTGGAAACAGCCTATTGTATTACATGATTTTGTTTTTATGTAAGTTCACTGTGTAAAGTTTTGCAACACATCTTAGGTATACACAGTGCAACAGTACAACCACTTACAGGAAACATGAAGGGCTATGTTGGCATCAGCACTTCACTGGCATAAAGATTTATACTGCCATGGGTTATACGCTCATTACTGAAGTTAGTGCATGGTGCATTATCTTGTGCATTGAATAACGCACAATCTGATGTTACATGTGGAAGGTTACACATTTTAACCATAAACCATACCAACTTAATGATGCTGAAACTTTTTAGCATGTCTTTTAATGTATAGCGCAAGAAGCGCTATTAGCTGTTTGTGTTATGTATTGCACTTAAGCGCAAACCAGCTTAGCGTTTGCACAATATTCAGCCTTCATTTATCTGTGGACTTGTGTAAATTTATTATGAAATGCACTTTCACTATTCAACATGCAGACTATCGTTTGAGTGATACAAAGGCCTCTAGTTATGAAGCTCCGTACGTACCTGCCTTCGCCGGCCCCAATACGCTCGCCTAAGCTCGCCTCACATCGCCGCCGCGGACCTGAATACGTTCGTAAAAGTTATCAAAAATGCTGTCAAAAAGCCGCGCACCAAGTACGGGGCGATGAGCAGCGGACTGTGATAGTTATCCGATCTCGCTGCTCTTTGGCTTTTCTACAGCTTTATTGATACCCCTGTCACTAAGCACTCACACTATATACTATACTGTTCTACCCCCTATACCACAGCCCCTGGAGCCCCCCACAACTAAATAAAGTTATTAACCCCTAAACCGCCGCTCCTAGACCCAGCCGCAACTATAATAAATGTATTAACCCCTAAACCGCCGCTCCCGGACCACGCCGCAACTATAATAAATCTATTAACCCCTAAACTGCCACTCCCGGACCCCTCCGCCACCTACATAATACCTATTAACCCCTATCCTGCCCCCCCCTATACCGCCGCCACCTATAATAAATTTATTAACCCCTATCCTACCGATCCCGTACTCTGCTGCAACTAAATAAATTGTTTAACCCCTAAACCGCCGCTCCCGGACCCCGCTGCCACCTATATTAAACTTATTAACCCCTAATCTGCCCCCTACACCGTCGCCACCTATAATAAATTTATTAACCACTATCCTGCCCCCCCTACACCATCTATATTAAACTAATTAACCCCTAAACCTAAGTCTAACACTAACCCTAACACCCCCCTAACTTAAATATTAGTTTAATAAATCTAAATAAAAATAACTCTTATTAACTAAATTAATCATCTTTAAAACTAAATACTTACCTATAAAATAAACCCTAATATAGCTACAATATAACTAATAATTATATTGTAGCTATTTTAGGATTTATTTTTATTTTACAGGCAAATTTAAATTTATTTTAGCTAGGTACAATAGTTATTAAATAGTTATTAACTATTTAATAGCTACCTAGATAAAATAAAGACAAATTTACCTGTAAAATAAAAACTAACCTAAGTTACAATTAAACCTAACACTACACTATCATTAAATAAATTATTCCTATTTAAAACTAAATACTTACCTGTAAAATAAACCCTAAGATAGCTACAATGTAATTGATAATTACATTGTAGCTATTTTAGGATTTATATTTATTTTACAGGTAACTTTGTATTTATTTTAGCTAGTTAGAATAGTTATTAAATAGTTATTAACTATTTAATAACTACCTAGCTAAAAGAAATACAAAATTACCTGTAAAATAAATCCTAACCTAAGTTACAATTAAACCTAACACTACACTATCATTAAATTAATTAAATAAATGAGCTAACAATACCTACAATTAAATACAATTTAATAAACTAAACTAAATTACAAAAAAAACAAACACTAAATTACATAAAATAAAAAAACATAATTTATGTAAGAATTTACCTGATAAATTCATTTCTTTCATATTAGCAAGAGTCCATGAGCTAGTGACGTATGGGATATACATTCCTACCAGGAGGGGCAAAGTTTCCCAAACCTCAAAATGCCTATAAATACACCCCTCACCACACCCACAATTCAGTTTAACGAATAGCCAAGAAGTGGGGTGATAAAAAAGTGCGAAAGCATATAAAATAAGGAATTGGAATAATTGTGCTTTATACAAAAATCATAACAACCACAAAAAAAGGGTGGGCCTCATGGACTCTTGCTAATATGAAAGAAATGAATTTATCAGGTAAGTTCTTACATAAATTATGTTTTCTTTCATGTAATTAGCAAGAGTCCATGAGCTAGTGACGTATGGGATAATGATTACCCAAGATGTGGATCTTTCCACGCAAGAGTCACTAGAGAGGGAGGGATAAAATAAAGACAGCCAATTCCTGCTGAAAATAATCCACACCCAAAATAAAGTTTAATGAAAAACATAAGCAGAAGATTCAAACTGAAACCGCTGCCTGAAGTACTTTTCTACCAAAAACTGCTCCAGAAGAAGAAAATACATCAAAATGGTAGAATTTAGTAAAAGTATGCAAAGAGGACCAAGTTGCTGCTTTGCAAATTTGATCAATCGAAGCTTCATTCCTAAACGCCCAGGAAGTAGAAACTGACCTATAATCCTTTGAGGCGGAGTTTTACCCGACTCAACATAGGCAAGATGAATTAAAGATTTCAACCAAGATGCCAAAGAAATGGCAGAAGCTTTCTGGCCTTTTCTAGAACCGGAAAAGATAACAAATAAACTAGAAGTCTTTCGGAAAGACTTAGTAGCTTCAACATAATATTTCAAAGCTCTAACAACATCCAAAGAATGTAACGATTTCTCCTTAGAATTCTTAGGATTAGGACATAATGAAGGAACCACAATTTCTCTACTAATGTTGTTGGAATTCACAACTTTAGGTAAAAATTCAAAAGAAGTTCGCAACACTGCCTTATCCTGATGAAAAATCAGAAAAGGAGACTCACAAGAAAGAGCAGATAATTCAGAAACTCTTCTGGCAGAAGAGATTGCCAAAAGGAACAAAACTTTCCAAGAAAGTAATTTAATGTCCAATGAATGCATAGGTTCAAACGGAGGAGCTTGAAGAGCCCCTAGAACCAAATTCAAACTCCAAGGAGGAGAAATTGACTTAATGACAGGTTTTATACGAACCAAAGCTTGTACAAAACAATGAATATCAGGAAGATTAGCAATCTTTCTGTGAAAAAGAACAGAAAGAGCAGAGATTTGTCCTTTCAAGGAACTTGCGGACAAACCTTTATCTAAACCATCCTGAAGAAACTGTAAAATTCTTGGAATTCTAAAAGAATGCCAAGAAAAATGATGAGAAAGACACCAAGAAATATAAGTCTTCCAGACTCTATAATATATCTCTCTGGATACAGATTTACGAGCCTGTAACATAGTATTAATCACAGAGTCAGAGAAACCTCTTTGACTAAGAATCAAGCGTTCAATCTCCATACCTTTAAATTTAAGGATTTGAGATCCTGATGGAAAAAAGGACCTTGCGACAGAAGGTCTGGTCGTAGCGGAAGAGTCCACGGATGGCAAGAGGCCATCCGGACAAGATCCGCATACCAAAACCTGTGAGGCCATGCCGGAGCTACCAGCAGAACAAACGAGCATTCCTTCAGAATCTTGGAGATTACTCTTGGAAGAAGAACTAGAGGCGGAAAGATATAAGCAGGATGATACTTCCAAGGAAGTGAAAATGCATCCACTGCTTCCGCCTGAGGATCCCGGGATCTGGACAGATACCTGGGAAGTTTCTTGTTTAGATGAGACGCCATCAGATCTATTTCTGGAAGCTCCCATATTTGAACAATCTGAAGAAATACCTCTGGGTGAAGAGACCATTCGCCCGGATGCAACGTTTGGCGACTGAGATAATCCGCTTCCCAATTGTCTATACCTGGGATATGAACCGCAGAGATTAGACAGGAGCTGGATTCTGCCCAAACCAGAATTCGAGATACTTCTTTCATAGCCAGAGGACTGTGAGTCCCTCCTTGATGATTGATGTATGCCACAGTTGTGACATTGTCTGTCTGAAAACAAATGAACGATTCTCTCTTCAGAAGAGGCCAAGACTGAAGAGCTCTGAAAATTGCACGGAGTTCCAAAATATTGATCGGTAATCTCACCTCCTGAGATTCCCAAACTCCTTGTGCCGTCAGAGATCCCCACACAGCTCCCCAACCTGTGAGACTTGCATCTGTTGAAATTACAGTCCAGGTCGGAAGCACAAAAGAAGCCCCCTGAATTAAACGATGGTGATCTGTCCACCACGTTAGAGAGTGTCGTACAACCGGTTTTAAAGATATTAATTGAGATATCTTTGTGTAATCCCTGCACCATTGATTCAGCATACAGAGCTGAAGAGGTCGCATGTGAAAACGAGCAAAAGGGATCGCGTCCGATGCAGCAGTCATAAGACCTAGAATTTCCATGCATAAGGCTACCGAAGGGAATGATTGTGACTGAAGGTTTCGACAAGCTGAAATCAATTTTAGACGTCTCTTGTCTGTTAAAGACAGAGTCATGGACACTGAATCTATCTGGAAACCCAGAAAAGTTACCCTTGTCTGAGGAATCAATGAACTTTTTGGTAAATTGATCCTCCAACCATGATCTTGAAGAAACAACACAAGTCGATTCGTATGAGATTCTGCTAAATGTAAAGACTGAGCAAGTACCAAGATATCGTCCAAATAAGGAAATACCACAATACCCTGTTCTCTGATTACAGACAGAAGGGCACCGAGAACCTTTGTAAAAATTCTTGGAGCTGTAGCTAGGCCAAACGGCAGAGCCACAAACTGGTAATGCTTGACCAGGAAAGAGAATCTCAGGAACTGATAATGATCTTGATGAATCGGAATATGCAGATAAGCATCCTGTAAATCTATTGTGGACATATAATGCCCTTGCTGAACAAAAGGCAAGATAGTCCTTACAGTTACCATTTTGAACGTTGGTATCCTTACATAACGATTCAATATTTTTAGATCCAGAACTGGTCTGAAGGAATTCTCCTTCTTTGGTACAATGAAGAGATTTGAATAAAACCCCATCCCCTGTTCCAGAACTGGAACTGGCATAATTACTCCAGCCAACTCTAGATCTGAAACATAATTCAGAAATGCTTGAGCTTTCACTGGATTTACTGGGACACGGGAAAGAAAAAATCTCTTTGCAGGAGATCTCATCTTGAAACCAATTCTGTACCCTTCTGAAACAATGTTCTGAATCCAAAGATTGTGAACAGAATTGATCCAAATTTCTTTGAAAAAACGTAACCTGCCCCCTACCAGCTGAGCTGGAATGAGGGCCGCACCTTCATGTGGACTTAGAAGCAGGCTTTGCCTTTCTAGAAGGCTTGGATTTATTCCAGACTGGAGATGGTTTCCAAACTGAAACTGCTCCTGAGGATGAAGGATCAGGCTTTTGTTCTTTGTTGAAACGAAAGGAACGAAAACGATTATTAGCCCTGTTTTTACCCTTAGATTTTTTATCCTGTGGTAAAAAAGTTCCTTTCCCACCAGTAACAGTTGAGATAATGGAATCCAACTGAGAACCAAATAATTTGTTACCCTGGAAAGAAATGGAAAGTAGAGTTGATTTAGAAGCCATATCAGCATTCCAAGTTTTAAGCCATAAAGCTCTTCTAGCTAAAATAGCTAGAGACATAAACCTGACATCAACTCTGATAATATCAAAAATGGCATCACAGATAAAATTATTAGCATGCTGAAGAAGAATAATAATATTATGAGAATCATGATCTGTTACTTGTTGTGCTAAAGTCTCCAACCAAAAAGTTGAAGCTGCAGCAACATCAGCCAAAGATATAGCAGGTCTAAGAAGATTACCTGAACACAGATAAGCTTTTCTTAGAAAGGATTCAATTTTCCTATCTAAAGGATCTTTAAAGAAGTACCATCTGACGTAGGAATAGTAGTACGTTTAGCAAGGGTAGAAATAGCCCCATCAACTTTAGGGATTTTGTCCCAAAATTCTAATCTGTCAGACGGCACATTGCTTAAAACGTTTAGAAGGATTAAATGAATTACCCAATTTATCCCATTCTCTGGAAATTACTTCAGAAATAGCATTAGGAACAGGAAAAACTTCTGGAATAACCACAGGAGATTTAAACACCTTATCTAAACGTTTAGAATTAGTATCAAGAGGACCAGAATCCTCTATTTCTAAAGCAATTAGTACTTCTTTAAGTAAAGAACAAATAAATTCCATTTTAAATAAATATGAAGATTTATCAGCATCAATCTATGAGACAGAATCCTCTGAACCAGAAGAGTCATCAGAATCAGAGTGATGATGTTCATTTAAAAATTCATCTGTAGAGAGAGAAGTTTTAAAAGATTTTTTATGTTTACTAGAAGGAGAAATAACAGACATAGCCTTCTTGATGGATTCAGAAACAAAATCTCTTATGTTATCAGGAACATTCTGCACCTTAGATGTTGAGGGAACTGCAACAGGCAATGGTACATTACTAAAGGAAATATTATCTGCTTTAACAAGTTTGTCATGACAATTAATACAAACAACAGCCGGAGGAATAGCTACCAAAAGTTTACAGCAGATACACTTAGCTTTGGTAGTTCCAGCACTAGACAGCGATTTTCCTGAAGTATCTTCTGACTCAGAAGCAACGTGAGACATCTTGCAATATGTAAGAGAAAAAACAACATATAAAACAAAATTGATCAAATTCCTTAAATGACAGTTTCAGGAATGGGAAAAAATGCCAATAAACAAGCTTCTAGTAACCAGAAGCAAAGAAAAAATGAGACTGAAATAATGTGGAGACAAAAGCGACGCCCATATTTTTTGGTGCCAAATAATACGCCCACATTGTTTGGCGCCTAAATGCTTTTTGGCGCCAAAAATGACGCCACATCCGGAACGCCGACATTTTTGGCGCAAAAGGACGTCAAAAAATGACGCAACTTCCGGCGACACGTATGACGCCGGAAACACAAAAAGATTTTTTGCGCCAAAAAAGTCCGCGCCAAGAATGACGCAATAAAATGAAGCATTTTCAGCCCCCGCGAGCCTAACAGCCCACAGGGAAAAAAAGTAAAATTTTTAAGGTAAGAAAAAATGATTGATTCAAACGCATAATCCCAAATATGAAACTGACTGTCTGAAAATAAGGAATGTTGAACATTCTGAGTCAAGGCAAATAAATGTTTGAATACATATATTTAGAACTTTATAAATAAAGTGCCCAACCATAGCTTAGAGTGTCACAGAAAATAAGATTTACTTACCCCAGGACACCCATCTACATGTTTGTAGAAAGCCAAACCAGTACTGAAACGAAAATCAGCAGAGATAATGGTATATAAATAAGAGTATATCGTCGATCTGAAAAGGGAGGTAAGAGATGAATCTCTACGACCGATAACAGAGAACCTATGAAAAAGACCCCGTAGAAGGAGATCACTGCATTCAAATAGGCAATACTCTCCTCACATCCCTCTGACATTCACTGCACGCTGAGAGGAAAACCGGGCTCCAACTTGCTGCGGAGCGCATATCAATGTAGAATCTAGCACAAACTTACTTCACCACCTCCATAGGAGGCAAAGTTTGTAAAAACTGAATTGTGGGTGTGGTGAGGGGTGTATTTATAGGCATTTTGAGGTTTGGGAAACTTTGCCCCTCCTGGTAGGAATGTATATCCCATACGTCACTAGCTCATGGACTCTTGCTAATTACATGAAAGAAAATATTACAAGAATTTTAAACTAATTACACCTAATCTAAGCCCCCTAATAAAAAAAAATATAAAAAAAATAATTAAAGTCCCTACCCTATTCTACATTAAAAAGTAATCAGCTCTTTTACCAGCCCTTAAAAGGGCTTTTTGCGGGGCATGCCCCAAAGTAATCAGCTCTTTTGCCTGTAAAAAAAATACAACCCCCCACCATTAAAACCCACCACCCACATACCCCTACTCTAACCCACCCAAACCCCCCATAAATAAACCTAACACTAACCCGGGCCGAAGTCTTCATACGATGGGGCAGAAGAGGACATACAGACCAGCAGAAGTCTTCATCTTATCCAGGTAGAAGAGGACATCCGGACCGGCAGACATCTTCATCCAAGCGGCATCTTCTATCTTCATCCATCCGACGAGGAGCGACTCCATCTTCAAGACCTCCGGCGCAGAACATCCTTCTTCACCGACGACTACCCGATGAATGAAGGTTCCTTTAAGTGACATCATCCAAGATGGCGTCCCTCGAATTCCGATTGGCTGATAGGATTCTATCAGCCAATCGGAATTAAGGTAGGAAAAATCTGATTGGCTGATGCTATCAGCAAATCAGATTCAAGTTCAATCCGATTGGCTGATCCAATGAGCCAATCGGATTGAACTTGAATCTGATTGGCTGATAGCATCAGCCAATCAGATTTTTCCTACCTTAATTCCGATTGGCTGATAGACGTCACTTAAAGGAACCTTCATTCGTCGGGTAGTCGTCAGTGAAGAAGGATGTTCTGCGCCGGAGGTCTTGAAGATGGAGCCGCTCCTCGTTGGATGGATGAAGTTAGAAGATGCCGCTTGGATGAAGATGTCTGCCGGTCCGGATGTCCTCTTCTGCCCGGATAGGATGAAGACTTCTGCCGGTGTGGATGTCCTCTTCTGCCCCATCGGATGAAGACTTCCGCCTGGCTGGGTGAAGACGACTCAAGATAGGGAGATCTTCAGGGGGTTAGTGTTAGGTTTATTTAATAAATACAAAGTTACCTGTAAAATAAATATAAATCCTAAAATAGCTACAATGTAATTATTAATTACATTGTAGCTATCTTAGGGTTTATTTTACAGGTAAGTATTTAGTTTTAAATAGGAATAATTTATTTAATGATAGTGTAGTGTTAGTTTTAATTGTAACTTAGTTTAGTTTTTATTTTACAGGTAAATTTGTCTTTATTTTATCTAGGTAGCTATTAAATAGTTAATAACTATTTAATAACTATTGTACCTAGTTCAAATAAATTTAAATTTGCCTGTAAAATAAAAATAAATCCTAAAATAGCTACAATATAATTATTAGTTATATTGTAGCTATATTAGGGTTTATTTTATAGGTAAGTATTTAGTTTTAAATAGGATTAATTTAGTTAATAAGAGTAATATTATTTAGATTTATTTAATTAATATTTAAGTTAGGGGGTGTTAGGGTTAGTGTTAGACTTAGGTTTAGGGGTTAATAATTTTATTATAGTGGCGGCGGTGTGGGGGGGCAGGATAGGGGTTAATAAATTTATTATAGGTGGCGGCGGTATAGGGGGGGCAGGATAGGGGTTAATAGGTATTATGTAGGTGGCGGCGGGGTCCGGGAGCGGCGGTTTAGGGGTTAACATATTTATTATAGTTGCGGCGGGGTCCGGGAGCGGCGGTTTAGGGGTTAACATATTTATTATAGTTGCGGTGGGCTCCGGGAGCGGCAGTTTAGGGGGTAATAAATGTATTTAGTTGCGGCAGTGTAGGGGGGGGCAGATTAGGGGTGTTTAGACTCGGGGTACATGTTAGGGTGTTAGGTGCAGACATCTCCCATAGAAATCAATGGGATATTGGGCAGCAGCGAACATGAGCTTTCGCTATGGTCAGACTCCCATTGATTCCTATGGGAGGCGGCGGATTGAAATCCAGGTACGCTGGCCCGGAATAGTGGCGAGCGTACCTGGTAGTAGTTTGATAACTACCAAAAGTAGTCAGATTGTGCCGAACTTGCGTTCGGAACATCTGGAGAGACGTAAGCATCGATCTGTGTCGGACTGAGTCCGGCGGATCGAAGCTTACGTCACTATATTCTACTTTTGCCGGGAAGTAGGGGTTGATAACTAAGGCGAATCAGCCTCGCCACAAATACGCTGCGGAATTCCAGCGTATTTGTGGTTGACGGCTTGATAACTAGAGGCCAAAGTATCAGATGAGAGGAAAAATAGAAGAGTTAAAGTAAAATAGTGCTGATATTTTTGCACAAGGACAATATTTTTTTCTCAAAGAAATGCAACTTGTATACCCCATTTCAAATGATCAGAAGAGCGATGCAAACTGTTTGACAATGCGCTTCAACAATAACACCTTTAACGTACGCATACGCATTTACCTTATAGCAAAACTAAAATGCTCACCTGTAGATTGTAAGCGCTTTGGAACAGTGTTTTCCTCTAAATGTTTGGTTTAGTCTATTTTATGTTATTTATTTATTTATTTATTTATTTTTTTTGGGGGGGGTTTAACCATGAATCAATGTCATTGTGTACTTTTACTCATGCACTTGATATGGAATACATTATAATAATGAGCTGTAAATATTGTATATGTAACTGAGATAGTTTTACAAATTGAATTTCAAGTTTAGATATCAAGTCAAAACTCACCCAAGCATATATTTTAGTTGCACAGACTAGAAAAAACACCAATGTTTGCCCCAATAAAGTTTGTTCACAATAAATTTGTACTGAGGTTGTTTTGGAGCATTTTTTTATGTTGAGTGTTTTACAAAAATACTGCAGCATACATTTGTGTATACAGTAGCAGACCTACCCAACAGAGGGCCCTGGTGCAAACCTTTTTTGGGGCCCCCCAAAGATATCGCAGTAGTAAGCAATAATAATATACATTCTGCTATAATGATTTTAAGGATAGATAGATAGATAGATAGATAGATAGATAGATAGATAGATAGATAGATAGATAGATAAAAGAATGATAGATAGATAGATAGATAGATAGATGGACCTGCACTAATAAAAGGCTCCCCTGCATTAAGATTGTACACATTCTGCACACACTTATGTATAGACCGGCTACTATGGGCCCCCAGTACTTGGTTCCTGACACCACTGCACCTGCTGGACCAATTGCAGTTTATCCCCTGTGTTTATAGCTTGTAGAAGCTTTGTTTTATTGTTCCTGCAAGCTTTTACTTTTGTTTCATTTTGTTTTATTCATACTAACTCTCATGATCTTTTTAGCTTCTCTGACTTTGGCTTAGTTTCCATTGAGTTAGTAAAGTTAGAAAACTTGTGGTAACATAAAAAAATCTCCATAGACTTTAATGGAGATATATGTTTTTATCACCAGTTTCCACAATTTACCCCATAAATGGAAACTAGACCTTTGTTATTGTATATTTCCTTCTACATATTGTGGCGTTCAGGCTTTTACAGCTCTATTTTACAACATTCTGCAGTCTTCTTAGGATAGCAAATGGTTGAACCAGAGATTCAGTCTTTCCAAGTAAGATGGGGTTTTTTTTCTACATTTACTGGGCTGCTGAGCACATTTGTAAAAATAAATAAATAAATGCATTTATAGGAATAATAACAGCATGGAGAGGAATCACACAAAATCCTTAGGATTGTTATTAAACCTTATACTGTAATATTAGGAGTCTTTCCTTCACATACAGAACTCTGCATAGTGAGGTAAACACCTTTCAAGGTAAAATTTGAGTTATTAAACATTTTTGAGGGACGTCGCCATACTGATGAGACTACGTCCTAGATCATCTTGCTTGAGAGGTAAACTTTAGATCATTGGGCCATTAGAAACATATGTAGCCATTCATTCTTTCCAATGATACAACAATAATAAGAAATTTAAAGAGGAGTGAAGTAAGCTTTTTGTCATAACATTATTGAGATATGTGTGTAGTGCATATGGGGAAAGGTAGTGAAGTATGTTGAGATTACAGGCAAATACTTTCACTGTAATATGAAAAAAATAAATGTGCCCAGTGAGGGGTGGTACAGTTTTACAAAATATCTCCTAAGTTTAGGTAGAGCCGGTGCTATCATTAAAGGGACAGTTCACCCAAAAACCTTCTCCCCTTTAAATTATTCCCAATGATCCTTTTTACCTGCTAGAGTGTATTAAATTGGTTGCAAGTAGCTCCTTTACTCATATTTCAGCATTTGAAATAGCTGATTTAGCTTGTGGTTTCCCAACCTATACTGAAAGTTTTGATACTGGCGTATATGCTATTGACAAGCCTAAGTAAACACAGCCAGCAGAAGAGATTACACTCTCAGTGGGGGGCATGATAGTTAAGTAATAAAATGATAATTTTCCATTGTTCTCTCTATGTATTGGACTTTGGTGTTCCAGACAAATATAAGATAAGGAAGCAAGTCTGTGTACATAAAAGTGATAACATAATGAGATCTGATATTACCTGAAGCTCAACCCATTGTAATAGGCTGTGGTCTCAAAGCACAAAACCAGCTACTTCAGATACACAAATAAACCCAAAAATGCAATTTCTCAAATATTTTATACCCTGCAGTTGGTATAACAAGTCATTTAAAATACATTTATGGAAAAACAATTTTACAGTGTACTGTCCCTTTAAGGTAAAAGCTGAAGCTGCAGTGAATGGGCTTTTTAGAATAATATAGGAGATAATAATATTGGTGAAACTGGAGAAGGTGGAAATGTTGATATTAAAACTAGTCTAGTATGCACACAATCCTCCCTGACCATGCATGTGGGCTGCCTGGGTACTGGTACAGGAGCAGGTGAGCTTGAGGTTAAAGGTTATCTTACCAAAGATTAATTAAATGGACAGTATACATTTTATAATTGACCAATTAAAATTGCCAACTGATACTTTTCTGTGATCAAAACCTAGGTTTCTATGATAGCTGTGCTCATATGCTTGTGCAGCAGATTTCATTTGGTTTTGCACCCAGAGATTTTATTAGCTGACAAAATTTACTTAAAGGGACAGTATACACAAATTTTCATATAACTGCATGTAATAGACACTACTATAAAGAAGAATATGCACAGATGCTGATCTGAAAATCCAGTATAAAACATTACTTAGAAGCTCCCAGTTTAGCACAGTTGATGAGGTTAGGTTGGGACACCCAGTGAAAGGGGTTGGGAAAATATGAGGAGCAGACACTCCCCCTTTCCCTGCATATGAAAAGACGGATTATACAAACAGGAGCAGCAGGAATCTTTAGACATCTAAAACTTTGGGTCTTGGTTAGGAGTCTGAAAATCAGCACAATGTTGTTAAAAAAATAAGCAAAACTATACATTTTTACAAAACATTTCCAGATGGGAAATTAAATGGATCATCTACAAAACATTTATGCAAAGAAAAATGTAGTGTATAATGTCTCTTTAAAGATACATACTCAACCAATATGACACAATATACCAACATTTCCTAGTAGTGATAATCAGGCACAGAAATCCTATAATATAAAAGGCCAAGTGTGTTTGTCTGAAGCTGTCATGCACAGTAGAGACAGCACGAGGGCAAACACACCTGGCCTTAGAGTCCCTAGCTGATCTGTGGCATAAGTGGGCGTGACCGGGCGTGAGCGGGGGGCGTGAGCGGCATGAAGGGAGCATGGTCAGGCGTGAAGGGGGCATGACCAAGCGCAGTTGTGAGATAGAGGGGAGAGAGATAGAGAGGGGAGAGAGAGAGGGGGGAGAGATAGAGAGGGGAGAGATAGAGAGGGGAGAGAGAGAGGGGAGGGATAGAGGGGAGAGACATAGAGAGGGGAGAGAGAGAGGGGGAGAGATAGAGAGGGGAGAGAGAGAGAGAGGAGGGAAGAGAGAGAGAGGGGGGGAGAGAGAGAGAGAGAGAGAGAGGGGGGGGGGGAGAGAGAGAGAGAGGGGGAGAGAGAGAGAGAGGGGGAGAGAGAGAGAGAGGGAGGGAGAGAGGGGGGGGGAGAGAGGGGGGAGAGAGAGAGAGAGAGAGATGGGAGAGAGAGAGAGGGGGAGAGAGAGGGGGGAGAGGGAGAGGGGAGAGAGATGAGAGGGGGGAGAGAGGAGGGGGGAGAGGGGGGGGAGAGAGCATGCAAAAGAGAGGGGGGAGAGGGCACGCAAAAGAGAGGGGGGAGAGAGAGCACAAAAGAGAGGGGGGGGAGAGAGCGCAAAAGAGGGGGAGAGAGAGAGCGCAAAAGAGAGGGGGGGAAGAGCACAAAAGAGAGAGGGGAGAGAGTGCACAAAAGAGAGGGGGGAGAGAGTGCAAAAGAGAGAATGGGAGAGAGAGCACAAAAGAGAGGGGGGGAGAGAGCGCAAAAGAGAGGGGGGAGAGAGCACGCAAAAGAAAGAGGGGGAAGAGAGCAAAAGAGAGGGAGGAGAGAGAGGGCAAAAGTGAGGGGGGAGAGAGCGCAAAAGAGAAGGGGGAGAGAGAGCGCAAAAGAGGGGGGGAGAGAAAGCACAAAAGAGAGGGGAGAGAGAGAAATTGCAAAAGAGAGGGGGAGAGAGAGAGATCAAAAGAGAAAGGGGGAGAGAGAGCTCAAAAGAGAGGGGGAGAGAGAGCTCAAAAGAGAGGGGGAGAGAGAGCTCAAAAGAGAAGGGGAGAGAGAGAGCAAAAGAGAGAGAGGGGAGAGAGAGGGGGGAGAGAGGAGGAGAGAGAGAGAGAGAGAGAGAGAGAGGAGGGAAGAGAGAGAGAGGGGGGAGAGAGAGAGAGAGAAAGAGAGAGGGGGAGAGAGAGAGAGGGGGGAGAGAGATAGAGGAGAGGGGGGAGAGAGGAGAGGGGGGAGAGAGGAGGGGGGAGAGAGGAGGGGGGGAGAGAGGGGGTAGAGGGGGGAGAGAGAGGGGGGAAAGAGAGAGCAAAAGAGAGGGGGGAGAGAGCGCAAAAGAGAGGGGGGAGAGAGAGCGCAAAAGAGAGGGGGAGAGAGAGTGCAAAAGAGGGGGAGAGAGAGCGCAAAAGAGGGGGAGAGAGAGAGCGCAAAATAGAGGGGGGGAAGAGCGCAAAAGAGAAGGGGGAGAGAGAGCGCAAAAGAGAGGGGGGAGAGAGAGCGCAAAAGAGAGGGTGGGAGAGAGAGCACAAAAGAGAGGGGGGAGAGAGAGTGCAAAAGAGAGGGGAGAGAGAGTGCGCAAAAGAGAGAGGGGGAAGAGTGCAAAAGAGAGAGGGGGAAGAGCACAAAAGAGAGGGAGGAGAGAGAGGGCAAAAGAGAGGGGGAGAGAGCGCAAAAGAGAGGGGGGAGAAAGAGCACAAAAGATATGGGGGAGAGAGAGCGCAAAAGAGAGGGGGGAGAGAAAGCGCAAAAGAGAGGGGAGAGAGAGAGAGCGCAAAAGAGAGGGGGAGAGAGAGAGCTCAAAAGAGAAAGGGGGAGAGAGAGCTCAAAATAGAGGGGGAGAGAGAGAGAAAAAGAGAGGGGGGAGAGAGAGAGAGAGCAAAACAGAGGGGGGAAGGAGAGAGCTGCAAAAAATGTACTGCAAAAAATGGCCCGAGTGAATGGGCTTTAGGACTAGTTTAGTATAAATTGTTAACCAGAGAACTCAAACCCTCTACATGCAGACTGGAAGCAGTGGCTCCCAGCTCCGCCCACACAGGCTGCCTGCTTTAGTTCAGGGAGACAGTAACTGCTAGGGGCACTAACACACTGCCTCCTTGTGCTGCAGAAGCTGTTGGACATCATGCTAAAAACTGTGCACGACATAGAGACCACCATCATGTAGTGCTCAAACTAAAGTATGATGGCAGCTACAGCAATGGCAGTGAATTCATTGAGCTCTAGTCTAGCAGGTGAGTGGGGCTTGTCCCGAGCCCCTGACACCAGTGACCTCGGTCTGCACTCGCTCTCTTGCTTCCGAGAGATCTAATGGAGAGGGGCTTGCAATTATTAAAAGTTCTAAGTGACCCTAGGTGACACCGGTGCACTGCGAAAATCCCACAATTGTGTCATGTCATTCAGCTTAGTCTAGTGTTAGCTGCATTAGGGTCTGCCTGGGCACATCCGGCACACCCTGTGCACATGACTATGGTTGTCCTTAAAGGGAGAGTCTACTCCAAAAAAAAATATTTTTAAAAGATAGATATAGCCTTTACTAACTGTTCCCCAGCTTTGCACAATAAATATACTTTATAACCTTTAAACCTCTAAATTTCTGTCTCTAAGCCACTGCAGACATCCTCTTATCTCAGTGTAGTTTTATAGCTTTTCGCAGCAAGACACTACTAGGTCATGTGTGCCATATAGATAACATTGTGCTCACTCCCGTGGAGTTATTGATGAGTCAGCACTATAGCACAGTCTGCTGTGGCTTAGATACTAGGGCCTAGATTTGGAGTTCGGCGGTAAAAGGGCTGTTAACGCTCCGCGGGTTTTTTTCTGGCCGCACCATAAATTTAACTCTGGTATCGAGAGTTCAAACAAATGCTGCGTTAGGCTCCAAAAAAGGAGCGTAGAGCATATTTACCGCAAATGCAACTCTCGATACCAGAGTTGCTTACGGACGCGGCCGGCATAAAAAACGTGCTCGTGCACGATTCTCCCATAGGAAACAATGGGGCAGTTTGAGCTGAAAAAAAACCTAACACCTGCAAAAAAGCAGCGTTCAGCTCTTAACGCAGCCCCATTGTTTCCTATGGGGAAACACTTCCTACGTCTGCACCTAACACTCTAACATGTACCCCGAGTCTAAACACCCCTAATCTGCCGCCCCCGCTATCGCTGACCCCTGCATTACACTTTTAACCCCTAATCTGCCGCTCCGTAAACCGCCGCCACCTACGTTATCCCTATGTACCCCTAATCTGCTGCCCTAACATCGCCGACCCCTATGTTATATTTATTAACCCCTAATCTGCCCCCCACAACGTCGCCGACACCTGCCTACACTTATTAACCCCTAATCTGCCGAGCGGACCTGAGCGCTACTATAATAAAGTTATTAACCCCTAATCCGCCTCACTAACCCTATCATAAATAGTATTAACCCCTAATCTGCCCTCCCTAACATCGCCGACACCTACCTTCAATTATTAACCCCTAATCTGCCGACCAGAGCTCACCGCTATTCTAATAAATGTATTAACCCCTAAAGCTAAGTCTAACCCTAACACTAACACCCCCCTAAGTTAAATATAATTTTTATCTAACGAAATAAATTAACTCTTATTAAATAAATGATTCCTATTTAAAGCTAAATACTTACCTGTAAAATAAATCCTAATATAGCTACAATATAAATTATAATTATATTATAGCTATTTTAGGATTAATATTTATTTTACAGGCAACTTTGTAATTATTTTAACCAGGTACAATAGCTATTAAATAGTTAAGAACTATTTAATAGTTACCTAGTTAAAATAATAACAAATTTACCTGTAAAATAAATCCTAACCTAAGATATAATTAAACCTAACACTACCCTATCAATAAAATAATTAAATAAACTACCTACAATTACCTACAATTAACCTAACACTACACTATCAATAAATAAATTAAATACAATTGCTACAAATAAATACAATTAAATAAACTATCTAAAGTACAAAAAATAAAAAAGAACTAAGTTACAGAAAATAATAAAATATTTACAAACATAAGAAAAATATTACAACAATTTTAAACTAATTACACCTACTCTAAGCCCCCTAATAAAATAACAAAGCCCCCCAAAATAAAAAATTCCCTACCCTATTCTAAAATACAAATATTACAAGCTCTTTTACCTTACCAGCCCTGAACAGGGCCCTTTGCGGGGCATGCCCCAAGAATTTCAGCTCTTTTGCCTGTAAAAAAAAACATACAATACCCCCCCCCCAACATTACAACCCACCACCCACATACCCCTAATCTAACCCAAACCCCCCTTAAATAAACCTAACACTAATCCCCTGAAGATCTTCCTACCTTGTCTTCACCATACCAGGTTCACCGATCCGTCCTGGCTCCAAGATCTTCATCCAACCCAAGCGGGGGTTGGCGATCCATAATCCGGTGCTCCAAAGTCTTCCTCCTATCCGGCAAGAAGAGGACATCCGGACCGGCAAACATCTTCTCCAAGCGGCATCTTCTATCTTCTTCCATCCGATGACGACCGGCTCCATCTTGAAGACCTCCAGCGCGGATCCATCCTCTTCTTCCGACGACTAGACGACGAATGACGGTTCCTTTAAGGGACGTCATCCAAGATGGCGTCCCTCGAATTCCGATTGGCTGATAGGATTCTATCAGCCAATCGGAATTAAGGTAGGAATTTTCTGATTGGCTGATGGAATCAGCCAATCAGAATATAGTTCAATCCGATTGGCTGATCCAATCAGCCAATCAGATTGAGCTCGCATTCTATTGGCTGATCGGAACAGCCAATAGAATGCGAGCTCAATCTGATTGGCTGATTGGATCAGCCAATCGGATTGAACTATATTCTGATTGGCTGATTCCATCAGCCAATCAGAAAATTCCTACCTTAATTCCGATTGGCTGATAGAATCCTATCAGCCAATCGGAATTCGAGGGACGCCATCTTGGATGACGTCCCTTAAAGGAACCGTCATTCGTCGTCTAGTCGTCGGAAGAAGAGGATGGATCCGCGCTGGAGGTCTTCAAGATGGAGCCGGTCGTCATCGGATGGAAGAAGATAGAAGATGCCGCTTGGAGAAGATGTTTGCCGGTCCGGATGTCCTCTTCTTGCCGGATAGGAGGAAGACTTTGGAGCACCGGATTATGGATCGCCAACCCCCGCTTGGGTTGGATGAAGATCTTGGAGCCAGGACGGATCGGTGAACCTGGTATGGTGAAGACAAGGTAGGAAGATCTTCAGGGGATTAGTGTTAGGTTTATTTAAGGGGGGTTTGGGTTAGATTAGGGGTATGTGGGTGGTGGGTTGTAATGTTGGGGGGGGGTATTGTATGTTTTTTTTTACAGGCAAAAGAGCTGAAATTCTTGGGGCATGCCCCGCAAAGGGCCCTGTTCAGGGCTGGTAAGGTAAAAGAGCTTGTAATATTTGTATTTTAGAATAGGGTAGGGAATTTTTTATTTTGGGGGGCTTTGTTATTTTATTAGGGGGCTTAGAGTAGGTGTAATTAGTTTAAAATTGTTGTAATATTTTTCTTATGTTTGTAAATATTTTATTATTTTCTGTAATTTAGTTCTTTTTTATTTTTTGTACTTTAGATAGTTTATTTAATTGTATTTATTTGTAGCAATTGTATTTAATTTATTTATTGATAGTGTAGTGTTAGGTTAATTGTAGGTAATTGTAGGTAGTTTATTTAATTATTTTATTGATAGGGTAGTGTTAGGTTTAATTATATCTTAGGTTAGGATTTATTTTACAGGTAAATTTGTTATTATTTTAACTAGGTAACTATTAAATAGTTCTTAACTATTTAATAGCTATTGTACCTGGTTAAAATAATTACAAAGTTGCCTGTAAAATAAATATTAATCCTAAAATAGCTATAATATAATTATAATTTATATTGTAGCTATATTAGGATTTATTTTACAGGTAAGTATTTAGCTTTAAATAGGAATCATTTATTTAATAAGAGTTAATTTATTTCGTTAGATAAAAATTATATTTAACTTAGGGGGGTGTTAGTGTTAGGGTTAGACTTAGCTTTAGGGGTTAATACATTTATTAGAATAGCGGTGAGCTCCGGTCGGCAGATTAGGGGTTAATAATTGAAGGTAGGTGTCGGCGATGTTAGGGAGGGCAGATTAGGGGTTAATACTATTTATGATAGGGTTAGTGAGGCGGATTAGGGGTTAATAACTTTATTATAGTAGCGCTCAGGTCCGCTCGGCAGATTAGGGGTTAATAAGTGTAGGTAGGTGTCGGCGACGTTGAGGGGGGCAGATTAGGGGTTAATAAATATAACATAGGGGTCGGCGATGTTAGGCGTAGCAGATTAGGGGTACATAGGGATAACGTAGGTGGCGGCGATTTGCGGTCGGAAGATTAGGGGTTAATTATTTTAAGTAGCTTGCGGCGACGTTGTGGGGGGCAAGTTAGGGGTTAATAGATATAATACAGGGGTCGGCGGTGTTAGGGGCAGCAGATTAGGGGTACATAAGTATAACGTAGGTGGCGGTCGGCAGATTAGGGGTTAAAAATTTTATTCGAGTGGCGGCTATGTGGGGGGACCTCGGTTTAGGGGTACATAGGTAGTTTATGGGTGTTAGTGTACTTTAGGGTACAGTAGTTAAGAGCTTTATAAACCGGCGTTAGCCAGAAAGCTCTTAACTCCTGCTATTTTCAGGCGGCTGGAATCTTGTCGTTAGAGCTCTAACGCTCACTGCAGAAACGACTCTAAATACCGGCGTTAGGAAGATCCCATTGAAAAGATAGGCTACGCAAATGGCGTAGGGGGATCTGCGGTATGGAAAAGTCGCGGCTGAAAAGTGAGCGTTAGACCCTTTAATCACTGACTCCAAATACCAGCGGGCGGCCAAAACCAGCGTTAGGAGCCTCTAACGCTGGTTTTGACGGCTACCGCCGAACTCTAAATCTAGGCCAAGGTTATTACAGAGGTAAAAAGTATATTAATATAACAGTGTTGGTTATGCAAAACTGGGGAATGGGTAATTAGGGGGTAATCTATCTTTTTAAACAATGTCTCTGTCTCTTTATCATGAATGCATCCATTTTTGGAAAACTATGAAGTTGAAAACTGCATTTTAAATTCAACTTCAAGCACGTTTATTAAAAACAGCACATACAGGAAACACAAGTTTCTCTTAAACATAGCCTGAATAACAGCTGGCTTCATCAATCAGAGCTAAACTGGGTTTAAAGTTCTTCTTATAAGGCACAGGGTTTTCCTAACATAATCATTGATCCTTACTTTACCCATCAAAACAGACATGGGGTTAATGTTTATACAGACATAAAGCAACACAATATTAACTGTTCTGTTAATATTACAATGTGTGGTTGTGTTACATCATGTTACTACACAGTCACAAAATATATTCTAACCAAACACAGATTGCATCATATTGCTCCCAATGCTTGCTTGAGCTAAGGATCTTGACCTTTTATGTCACCCCTTAAACCAACCAGCACCCAATACCATCCTTCCAACAACACCCTCATAAATAAAAGACACCAGACTTTATTCAATAAATAACTTTGAATAACTTTAATGACTCAATAAATAAAAGTGCAAATAACTGTAAACATTTTACACATCAAAAACCTTCCTACTTTTCTTAACTTTTACTATGGCCGTAGCTCCTTTAACTGGACCCAACCGTGCAAGTGGTTGGGCCCATAAACGATCATCCATATAAGTTTTCTAAGGAACCCCTTGCCCTTAGAAAACCCCCATCTTGAAATCCCCCATGGGAATTCAAATACCACCACACTTAATAATTGGCCATAATTTTCTGTAATTTAAGGGCTAGCACCCCCGCCACCGACTGGCCTGACACCGCAGCCCAGTCCCGCCAACCCTCCAACTGCACACAGCGCCTCCTTAAAATTGAGGATAAACAGCTGCAGACCAAAGTCATTCAAATGAACACCATCAGGCATATAAAACTCACCCTCGCCAACCTCAGCTAAATCTGAATGGTGCACAACCATACCACCAAGTCTCCGCACAAACGCCCCCATGATCTTGTTAACTTTGCGGCTGCTTTTGTCCAAACGCACCAGGTCCCAAGCCGTCCTCCACACCATCCGCAGCAAAATGTCAGACCATATAATTGTCATAGAGGGAAACAACACCTTCAATCTACCAATGTCCGTTTTCATGCTTCTCACCAAGTCCCTCTGCGATAAAAAAACAAGATCATTCCCCCCAGCGTGGATCAATAAAACAGTCGGAGGCTGAAAACGCCTGCAATAGTCCAACACCAGAGGCAACAATCCGTCCCAACTGAGCCCCCTCACACCGAACCATTTCACTTCACAACGGGACTTGGGAATACCCAACTGCAATCCATCCACCTTCACCGAAGCCGCCCTCCGGGCCCAATAAATAAACGAGTGGCCGACCAGCCACAAACGTTCCACACCTAAAACACAGAAAACAAATGAAACCACCATACAATTTCCCCTCCAAGACCCAACTCAGGGCGAACATACAGGCGAAAACATCTAGATCCCCACCTACCAATGCCTCCCCACCTACCAATGCCTTTAACCTCAGCCTCCGAAAGCCCCCTCTTCGAAGCCTCCGTTGCCGCCCCATACGAAACGAGTGGGTCCCAAAATCAGCCGAATTCAGGCCCAACTCACACAAGGCTTTTTTAAGGACCGCCCTAAACTGAAATTGTGACAAAGGTCTCCCGTCCCGGTGGACCAACAACGACCCGCCCATCACGGGCCGACACCTCAAGTACAGCCGTAAACAATGGCAAGGACAAACCTTTGACCCACTAGGAAAAAGGACAATCGTCCTACCCTTCCCCAGCTGGTCCGTCTTACTCTTCCTCAAAAATATTTCCACCCTGGACTCATACAGAACCACATCCAAAATCCCCAAACCCCACATAGAATTCAAATTTTTGCTGACCAATTCCGATATCCGGAATGCCCCAAAAAAGGCCAAAACGTAAGCCACTCTGAACAAACAAGTTTCAAACTCCAACAAGCAAACAACTTCCAAAATCCCATACAAATTCCTCAGCAACGAAAACGTAATCGGTCTCCTCCTATCGGGAGAGGGGCCCACCGAACCCCGCTTCAAACCCTTCAGGACCTGACACACGCAGAAAACCCTTGTAACATCCTGAACACCCAAAAGCTTAAAGCAAAAAGACAAAGCAGCAAGGCGCCTATCCATCACCAAAGGCGACAATTTCTGAGACCCCCATTCCTACATCCAGTCCAACAAAACACCCGTAAGGTCAAGGCCCGATTCACGGATACCCCTGGCCCTCAACCTGGCCTCCCAGTCCCACCAAACTCTAGAGTAAGAAGCCCAAGTACCTGGAGCCAGCGAAGCCTTCACCAGTCCAGCCAGTCCTCCACTCCAAGCCGCCACAGATAACCAGGGCATGGGCAACCAGTCGCGTCCGCCAGGGGTGCCAACTCCCGGAAACGCTGAAACTCAAAACGAGAGAGGGAGTCGGCTATAGAATTACAAACCCCCGGGATATGTTTAGCCTTAATGCACACGTTCATCCTTAAACATTTCAGAACCAACAGCCGCAACAAACGCAGAACCGGCAAGGAGGAAGCCGTCAAAGTATTCAAAGCATACACCACCCCCATATTATCAGTCGAAAACACAACTGACCAATTACACAAATCAGACTCCCAAACAAACAGGGAGACAACGATCGGGAACAGCTCCAAAAAGACTAAATTCTTCACAAGACCCAACGAATACCATTCATCCGGCCACCAATCCGCACACCAACGACCTGAGAAATATGCACCAAAACCACAACCACCAGCGGAATCAGTCACCAACCCCAAATCCTCATTAGACACCCTAGGAGCCTGAAACAATGCAGAACAGTTAAAACCCAACAAAAAACGCCTCCAAACCCATAAGTCATCCTTTATCTCCTTGGATAAACGCACAAAATGGTGCGGCTTAACAACGCCCACCGTCGCAAGCAACAATCGTCTGCAAAAAACCCTCCCTATCGGGATGATTCTGCATGCAAAATTAAACTTGCCTACTAACAACTGGAGATCCCGCAGCGTAATCTTTTTTGCCAACAAACAGCGGTCAATAACTTCCAGCAAGTCCGTCACTTTGTCACTGGGAAGTCTGCACTCCATACTTATGGAGTCAATCGTAAAAAATCAAGGGTCGTAACGGGCCCTTCCGATTTCTCCTTCGCAATCGGGACACCAAACTCTAAAGCCACCTGACAACAAACATCCTGCAGCCGCTTACAAGCCGGAGAACCAGCCGCTCCCACAAACAAAAAGTCGTCAAGGTAATGCACCAATGACGACAAGCCCGCCCGCTCCGAGATGACCCACTCAAGGAAAGTACTGAATTGCTTGAAAAAGGAACACGAAATGGAGAAGCCCATGGGCAAACATAGGTCCACATAGTAGGAGCCCTCCACGCAACAGCCCAGCAAATGGTGCAAAGTCGGGTGCACAGGCAACAACCTGAAAGCTGATTCAATGTTAATTTTAGCCAACAAGGCCGAAGGGCCCGCTTCTCTCACCAAGTCTACCACCTGGTCAAAAGAGGCATATTTGACCGAAGACAATTCTTGAGGAATACCATCATTTACCGATCCCCCTTTAGGGAAAGATAAATGTTGAATAAGCCTGAATTTTCCAGGCTCCCTCTTAGGTACAACCCCAAGTGGAGAAATTCTCAAATCCGCAATGGGCAGGGAACTAAGAGGACCCGCCATACGCCCCAACAATACTTCTTTCCTCAACTTTTCAATGAAAACCCCAGGCCACAAGCGAGCAGACTTCAAATTACCCCTGAATATACGACTACCCCCTTGTAACGGGATAACAAAGCCAAACTGAAAACCATGGTACAATAACGCCACTCGCTCCATACAGCCCTGGCACCTAGCGTACAGGACGAGTCAAGGCTCCATCGTGTCTAGCCTCACTGTAGTCGTCCCCTTTGTCAGCCGCATTGCCTGATCCCCCTGATTTACCCTTTCCGGAAATACTTTGCATAGGGATGGGATCCCCCACACCCAGAGCACTCATGCTTAAATTTACAGGTGGAACCCCACTTACACAGTTTTTCATTAAACGCGAAGCAGCACCCCTTTCTAACCGACGCCGGGGACCCGCTAGAGGAGGAGCCACCGTCTCCCAACCGAAAGGACTGGGAGGCTCTCAAAGGCGTCATTATTTTGAGCCAAAAACCCATGTCCCGATCATCCCACTTCATCTCTGGTTTGACCGACAGCCACTGACGAAACTGTTCGTCGTAGGACCACCAGGCCATACCCCCATATGTCCTTTGCGCGGGCGAGATCTCATCCAGATAGCAGAACAAGGAACCGCCTTGCTCCGGGAACCTACCAGCAAACATGCTTGCATAGATCACAAAATAATATAAAAAGAAATTCCTGAGGAGGAAAAAACTTAAGAGGATGCGCTTGGAACACAGGTTATCAAAGTAGGACCTAACACTTTATGATTGGGTTTGTACCCGTATGCATAAATAAAAAAAAAATATATAAAAAAAATATATATAAAAAATATATATATAAAAAAAAAAAAAAATTAAAAAAATATAAACAGCACAGTGTTTGGTATGTGTGAAAAATTAATAATAATGACGAAAATAAATTGTGAGTAAAAACAAGTGCTCAGGACAATGTGTATAATATTAGTGATACATTGAAATAATCAGATATCACAGATAAACAATGATATTTGTGGCGATGAGTAAAATATATAAAAAGTACTTATCAATGTCCCAAAAAATGCTGTGATGTAAAAAATAAGTGTCCAATCCTAATATGTGAACGGTGATGTGTTCAGGTGTTTGGCGTGCTCCTCTTGTGTCCCGCGGTGCGATGGGTCAGGGTGTCTAGAATGGAAGATAAACAAGGGGCGCCAACATAGTGTGAATCGTTAAAACAACAAATATAAAAGTGATGTGCAAAAAACTACTCACAAGGAAAGTGGCACCTTAAATGAATAAGGTGCAATAAAGCAGGCTGACATTCCAATTCCAGCAGTCAGTACGCTGGAGGTCTCACCCAGAGGACCTGTGGAATCCAGATAGGCGTCTAGAAAGTAGCACCCACGTTTTTTAGGGCCAATGGCCGGACCAGGTGAGCTGCAAGCTGATAGGTGTTCTCCTGCTGCACTCACGCCACCGAGACTTTTCTCCAAAACTGACAGTGTCAGTGTATGAAAGGTTCCGTGGTAAAAGTCCTGTTTCAAAAACAAGTGGATCGTGGAAAGAAGCAAAAATACCGGGTCCTGGTATAAAACAAACAGTATTTATTTTGCAACGCGTTTCTCAGTCTATTCCAGACCGTTTCATCAGGCATAATCATAGTTAACAATAGAGATCTATTTAAATCCACAGTGACCCGGAATTGAAACAAAAGGTCAACTCTATTAACAATGTTGCAATTGCAAAAACATTTAACTTTTGATACATTGTATAAATTGGTTTGAACAATTGTGATAACACTTAAATAAAAAGTATATAAAAAATCCTATTCGCAATTACCAAATATATCTGGAAAAAAATATATCAAGTAAACTGGACATATATTAACATGTGTGTATATGTATATCTCATCTCCTGGTTGGATTCGAACCCAGGACCTAATGTGTGCTAGGCAATGGAAAAATAAAAAGACTACCTTTATGTCTTTTTTAAATTTCTTACAAAAAGGATTAGTATTGATACAAAATATATTAATTGATCTACATGTCTCACAATGTCTAGAAGATAATCTTATTTGTTCTTTTTAATAAATGACTCTAATTTTTAAAACCAAACTAAAAGGAATTTTCTTATAAATATAAAACTAAAAAAGAAATGTTCATGACACATGCTTACTATAAATAAGTGACAAATAAAAATTATAAAAAATATATATGTGTATATATATTTTTTATTTTATTGCTCCACTGGACTCGAACTTGGGACCTTCTGTATGTTAAGCGAGCATGAAATTGATAAGGCTATCTTGAAGGCCTATTTTTATGTTATATATTGGAGCAGAAATATGTTAGGAATTATGTTATTAATAATATGTATATATCTATATGGCACTCCACTGGACTTGAACTTGGGACCTTCTGTATGTTAGGCGAACATGAAATTGGTAAGGCTATCTTGAAAGTTTGTTATATTTTGGGGCAAAAATATATTTAGGAATTATGTTATTAATTGTTTTCAATCATACACAACAACCAAATAGACTAAAAAGTGTATCCAGAATGTATATAAACAATTGTAGGTGTATGTGTTGATGAATAATCAAACATTAAGATGAAATGTGCAAAATAGTGTATCGTAAAAAATAATATAAATCAGGTATGTAAAATATAATATAATATGAAACTATATAGGTGCTTGGACTATTAGGTTTAGAACCGGATAGACAAGTGCATACATATACACAACTATGTGGACATGCTCGTCATGGGCATATACACATAAATATAAGTGTGTGGAAATATAACATATTCTATATGTGTCTAAATTGCATTAATGCAATATATTATTGAAGACTGACAAAGAAGAGAAAAAGAAATAAGAGAGATATAATGTAGTGGTATCGACGTATGGTAGTGTTTGTTAATATATATCAAAAAATATAAGAAAATATGATGTACTAGACCCTAAAAGCTAAATCTCATGTTAGATACAAATGTAACCTGTATAAAAGTAATAATTTATGTGAAGGCTGCCAAATCTACATTGGCATTTAAGCCTAATGGATACAAGGTTTTGAGTTTATGTATCCAATATGTTTCTAATTGCCTGAGTTTAATCAGACGATCATAATCTGTGGAAGGTGGTACATGATCAATAGGGATAATTTTATAGATATCTGAACTCCCGTCGTGTATCTTTTCACAATGGTTGGGGACACTATGGTTGGTTTTAGTTTTTTTACAATTTTTACAATTTCGATGATGTTCACCCCAACGGGTATGGAGATTTCTAATAGTGCGCCCTACATACTGGACGCCACAAATACAATTAAGGAGATACACTATATATTTAGATTCGCAATTGAGACGATGTGTGATTTGATAAGTTAAACCAGTAATATTGGATTTAAAAGATTTTTGTGAAATTGTAAATTTGCACATGTTGCATCCTCTTTTGCCACATTTAAATGATCCATGGGAAGCTAAAAAGTTTAAAGTTTTGGTTTGTTTATTGAACCGAAATTGGCAATGTTTTACTCTTTTACTGGGGGCTAATTGATTCCTTAAAGTGGGAGCTCGTCTATATACAATTTTGGGTTTTTCACCGACTATATCTTTAATGAAAGGATCCTTTTGGATAATGTTCCAATGTTTATGTAGTATGTTTCGAATTTTGTAGTGGTTGTTATTGTATTGTGTAATGAAAAGTGGTTCACAAACAACGTTGTTTGTGGATTTATTTTTGGTTTGATTGTTGGTGCTATTTTGGACTTTTTCAAAGATTAATTCTCTATCTAGATTGCGTGCTTTTTTAAGACATTGATTTAGTAGATCTATAGGATAACCTTTGTCTACAAAGCGTTGATAAAGAACCTTGCTTTGAATGTCAAAAGATTCTAAATTGGAGCAATTCCTTCGTATTCTATTAAATTGGCTGTATGGGATGTTTCTTTTCCACCCTATATGGTGGTTACTAGAGAAGTCTAGATAGCTGTTGCTATCGACTTTTTGGAAAAAAGTTTGAGAAATGATGTTACCTTGATTATCCCAACTTAGTAATAGATCCAAGAATTCTATTGAAGATTTTTGTATATTAGCTGTGAAGGTTAAACCCATCTGATTCTGATTTAAGTGTTCTATTAGTGTGTTAGCTAGCTCGTGGTTCCCTCTTAAAATAAAAATCAGGTCATCTATATAGCGGCCATAGTATACCAGGTTCGCCCAAAAGCTTGAGGAATAAATATATCGGTCTTCAAAGATTCCCATAAACAAATTTGCAAAGCTCGGGGCGAACCTGGTATCCATGGCCGTCCCCTTGACTTGTAGAAAAAATCTATCTTGAAAAATAAAATAATTGTGCTTGAGGATGTATTCTATTCCTTCCAATATAAATTCTTTTTGGATGTCTGGCATATATAGGTCCTTTTCCAAAAAGATGGAAACTGCATTAATACCCATGTTATGGCAAATGTTAGAATAAAGGGAGCCAACATCACAAGTGATCCAAATTAGATCATCGTTAGTAGAAATGTTTTTAAGTTGATATAGTAAATGTGTGCTATCTCTGATATAGGAGGGTAAAGTAACAACATATTTTTGTAAAAATTGATCTAAATAAAAAGATAAATTGTATGTGAGGTTACCAATGCCTGCTATAATGGGGCGTCCAGGTGGATTAACTTGATCTTTGTGGATTTTGGGCAGGTGGTAATAGTGTGCCACACTAGGATTTGTGACTTTGAGAAATTCTTTCTCTTCTTTATTTAGAATACCTGTGGATATGCCCTTTTGTATTAGTGTACTGTACCCTTTTAGGAAAATACTTGTTGGATTGAAAGAGATTTCCCTATAGTATTCAGTGTCTGTTAAAATTCTATTGGCCTCTTTGAGATAATCTCCTAGATCTTGTAGGACAATACCACCGCCCTTATCTGCATCCTTGATTATCAGATTTTTATTGTTGGCTAGCATACGTAAAGCTGTTTGTTCGCTTTTGTGTAAATGGTACTGTTTTTTGTGATCTTTTGAAAGTTTTTCAAGGTCCTCAATGACTGATATTTTGATATAATTCTATATAGATCACAAAGGCTTGGAACCAATTAGTAAACGTTTTAGGTAACTTCCTATAACGTTTTTTCCTCTCATCCTCTTCCTTCTTGGCCACATCCTCCGGAATCTCAAAAGATTGCTCAAGCGGAAGAAGGGAAAAAAATTCAATAAATTCCCATTTACATATCTTATCTTTGACTTCCGAAGTCAAATGCATCCCTAGGGGGCCAATGGAACAGAGGCAAGAACGGGACATCGCCGTGTACACCACTCTCAGTTCAGCCCCATCAGCCGACTCAGGAACTCCACT
>NC_069501.1:1051770384-1051780384 GCF_027579735.1 Bombina bombina | reverse complement strand
ACAAATTCCCTTTTTAGGGCAATCGGTAGATTAGGTTTTTTTAGATAGTTTTTTTATTTTGTGGGTTTGGGGGGTGGGGGTTTGTAATTTTAGTGCGTCTTTGTAAAAAAATTTCAGGTAAAAGAGCTGTTTAACTTAGAGCAATGCCCTACAAAAGACCCTTTTAAGAGCTATTGGTAGTTTATTCGGGGTGTTTTTATTTTGTGAGTTTGGAGGGGTGGGGGTTTGTATACTGTTAGGGGGTGTTTGTTTGTTTTTGTAGCAAAAGAGCTTTTAACTTTAGGGCAATGCCCTACAAAAGGCCCTTTTAAGGGCCCTTGGTAGTTTATTATAGATTAGACTTTTTTTTTTTTTTTTAAACACGGTATTAGAATAAAAATAATTTTTATTGTTTTGGATAATTTCGTTTGTTATTTTTTCTAATGGTAGGTTTTTTTATTTTTTGTAATTTTAGTGTTTTTTATTTTTTGTAATGTTAGGTTTTAGTAAAAGGCAGCTTAGATTTTATTTCACAGTTAAGTTTGTATTTATTTTAACTAGGTAGTTACTAAATAGTTAATAACTATTTACTAACTAGTCTACCTAGTTAAAAAAAATACAAACTTGCCTGTGAAATAAAAATAAAACCTAAGCTAGCTTAGGTTTTATTTCACAGGTAAGTTTGTATTTAGATTCAAATATGTATTATTTAGTTAATAATTGTAACTTTAATTTAGCTCTATTTTAATTATGTTAAAGTTAGGGAGTGTTGGGGTTATGTTAGGGTTAGGTTTAGGGGTTAATATAGTTTAATTTAGGTTGTTGCGATGTGGGGGCCTGGCAGTTTAGGGGTTAATAGGTTTATTTAGTGGTACTGATGTGGGAGGCCAGTGGTTTAGGGGTTAATAACTTTATTTAGTGGCAGCGATGTCGGGGAGTGGTGGAATAGGGGTTAATATATTTATTAATAGTGTGGGCGATGGTTGGGTGCAGGGGAATAGGGGTTAATAAGTTTAGTATAGTGGCAGCGATATCGGGAGCGGCAGATTAGGGGTTAATAGCTTTAGTTAGGTGGCGGCGATATCGGGAGCGGCAGATTAGGGGTTAATAAATTTATGTAGGTGCCGGTGATGTCGGGGGCAGCAGATTAGGGGTGTTTAGACGTGAGGTTTATGTTAGGGTTTTAGATTTAAACGTATCTTTCTTTTTCCCCATAGGCATCAATGGGGCTGCGTTAGGTTTTTTCTGACACCTTCTCCCATTGATGTCTATGGGGAAAGTGTGCAAGACAGAGCTTGTATTGTGTGCGGTATGGAGCTCAACGCAACCATATCGCAATAACATTGTGGCTCACGTAAGTAAACAACTTGATGTGCTCTATATCGTCTATCAAATTACATGCGGGCTAAATGAGAAAAGTGAACAAAATATATATTTTATGTCTAAAGATAACTTATCTAAACTATATACACTGCTATACATCTTGGACTTTAATGATTCTTCATGTTTGCTCAGATATAGTAGAAACATAACATCAGAGATAGAGTTATCTTTAGACATAAATTTCTCACTTAGCAGGCATGTAATTTGATAGACAATATAGAGCACATCAAGTTGTTTACTTGCGTGAGCCACAATGTTATTGAGATCACATGACATAGTACATTTTTTGACAGCTGTCAGTGTTGACTCCGCCCCTCCACATGCGCTTTGGCAAATCAGAGTGCGTCGCGCCGGGATGATGTCATCGAGACACTGATGTTGCGTTGGTGCACACGGCGGCTGCAAAAATAAGGCCAAGTATTATTGGTTAATTGTTGGGGTATAATATTGTATATAAGGGGGTCTGATGTGGGTAATGGTATACATGTTTTGTCCAGTTATAATCATTTGACAAAGGGACCGGACCGGCACCCGAAACGTCATGAACTTTTAACTTTGGAATAAAAGATTTTTCCATTGAGTGGTTTCTAAACTTTGGATTTATATTAATATATATATATATATATATATATATATATATATATATATATATATATATATATATATATATATATATATATACATATATACATACACACAAACACATATACACACACATACATAGTTAGACATGTATATGTATGTATCTATATGTTAAAGCCCTTTGCTTTTTTTTTCTAACACCTGAGACCTCATATTTAGCTAGTGTTATTATGAGTGTAGCTGTACTTTGTACGTGCGTTAACTTCATTTGCACTCAAGCGTTTACTTTCAACTTGTAATACGAGCGAAAGACCCACAATAAAATATTTACAATAATTAAAGCTTGTAAATCTCCAAGAGTCCTACATCAATACCAAATCTCAGGAAGATTGTCATAGTAGTTTTAGCTATAGCGTTCTCTAAAACGCTTCAATGCAGCCCTGAATGAGGCATGCAAGGGAGGGGTATTTGTCCCCATTCTAGGTGAAGCAGAGGTTAAAGCAGTTAGCCTAAGTGCAGGAAAGGGCTGGGTTAAAGGCTTGGTATAAAATGTGGGGGTGAAAATGAGCACCAAAAATGTTGCTGGAGCTTACGTGCGAGAAGAAGTTGTTGTTATCTTCTCCTCGCAATTCTACTTACCTGGTTGCTGTCTATGGCTGGTTTGTCCTGCCATGTCGTAAAGGAGCTGTTACGGGTGGTTTCCACACTGTCCCAGGCCAGGGGAGCCAACTAGTTGCTGGAGCAGTTTCGGTCCACTGGTGCTATTCTTGCCGAAGGTGGGATGGAATCTGGCTGGGCAAACACAGCCCTCTAGATCCAGGCCTGTGAGGAGGGCTAGGCATCCAAAACGTTTAAGTCCAGTGCTTGGATCTGGGAGGACTGCAAGGTCATCCATAATGAGGAGAAGGAGCAGTAGGAAGACGTCTCCAGTGAGGCCTGTGACAAGGAGCAACAGGAGAACATCTCCGGTGAGGCCTGTAACTGTGGAGGAGCTGGGGGAAGCGGAGTAATTATGCAGCACCGGCAGGAGGAGAAGCAGAATGATATCATCACTCGGCGCCCGGGCGATAGCCCAGGGGAGCCTACAGAGGAACAGCTGCTTTGGTCCCGAGTTTTAACAGAAGCAGGTAGGCTAGTTGGACTATCGCAGAGTAGCGGGATATGAGGGGAGCAGGCAGAGGTAGGACTGGCAGGGGGCGCTCCGGCATTAGACACAGATGGGGAATAGAGTAAGGAGCTCTTTATTCTTGTTAGGCTGTGTGGTGCCTGACAATACGGTTATGTATGGCATGCTGCAGGGATGCTGGTGCTCTGTGGTATATATAGCTGTACCTAACCCTACACCCAAGAGCACAGCTAACCTAACCCCAACACTGCTCACGCACCTAATACATCTGTAGCACAGAACCTTCATATCAATTCATCCAACTTGATTACTTGCAGAACTGGACCTCAGGCTGGCGCATAGAGAGCAGAACATCAGTGCAAAACAAGTGAACACTGCTTGTAACAGCGTCATCTGTTGGCCGTGAAAAGAATCTTTCAAAACCCTATCACAAGCATTCAGAGGAAGTTTGCTCCAGAGCAGTCTGTATGGGTGGGCGGGGCTAAATGCTGGTATGTGCAGTTCTCAATCCAGGCCTGAGTGCGGGCAGTCCGTTGCAGGGCACCAAAAAATTGTCACAAAAAATGTGTTCTGTATTAGCTCAGCCTATCCTACAGGGCACCTCACTCCAGTCACCTCTGTCACCCCCTGATGGCGGCTCTTCGGGCTGCTATAGAGGCTTATTCTTTGGGGGTAGGGTTGATTAGATTAAGAGTATTGGGGGGTGGTCTTCTAATAGATATATGTTTTACATTAGGCCTCCATTGGATTAGTTCTTTTATATTCTTTTAGTTCCTATCCAGTGTTGGTTAATGGGTCATTCATATATCTACTGAGCAAGGAGAGCAGCTGCAGTGAAAGAGAATGGGGTTCAGCTGGGGTTTTCTCCTACAAGGTCAGCCTATGCTGGTTTGGATTTAGAGGCAAGAGGTGGGATCAGTTAATTATTAAAGTTGTAGAGTATGCTAAGTTATTTCATCCTCCTGATATTTTGTTAATTCAAGTTGGGGTAATGACTTGGGTTATATCTCTCAAAAGATTTAGAGGATGGAATAAAATGGGATATCATGTTGGCTTTATTCCCAAATTTAGTGATAATTTGGTCTGAGATTGAGTCAAGGGTTACTTGAATAGCGGCGTGGTATACAAGCAAGTTAGATGCTTCTCTTAAGAAGGTGAATAGGAGGGCGAGCGGTTCTGTAAGGGGCCTTTGAGGGTTGGCCAGTCGACATGTTGAATTTGAAATGGATTTGGGGAAATGTTTTTTTCCTACAGGATGGGGTTAATTTAAATAAGGTTGGTTTCAATGTATTTAATTTTAATGTTCAGGAGGGGGTGATAAAGGCCTTAGGATTGGTCAGCGAGGCTCGGCTTTAGGCCTTGCCTGTGGCAGAGTGCTGGCCTTGTGGATTAGAAGTTATGTGTGGGTATCTCCTGGTTGATCAGGAGAGGTGTAGGTAGGGATGAATTTACCTGGTTGGGGATGTTGTGGCTGCTGAAAGGCAAGCACTGATTGGGGATTTAATCTGGATTGGTTATTAGGGGTGCACCAAAATGAAAATTCTGGACCGAAACCGATACCGAAAATTCAGGATGCCCCTGGCTGAAAACCGAAACAAATTTTTTTTTTCTTTTTTAACTACAGTGTGGGTGTGTGTAGCTGAGAGAGCTTGTAGGCGGGAAAGCTCCAACAAATGGGCGTGGTCACTTGTACCATAGGGCATGATCTGCAGTGAAACTGGTGGAGCTCTACAAGGGAGAGCGTGGTTATAGACAGACAACAATACGAGGTGAACATGTGTTTTGTTTTTGGGTGTAGTTATCCGTGCGATGGGCGTGGCTGCACCTGATCGTCTCTCATCATATCTCCGCCTAGTTCCTGGTTCGGGTCTCATACTGACCAGTCAGATTATATGTCCGGAGCCCCAAATGGAGTCTGCCTCTCACCTATCACTAGGACCACTGGACTTAGCTATGACCTTACGTGCAAGGTGGTTATAGAAAGTTACTGTGCTTTTTTTTGTATACACTGTCTGGTGGGTACTAATTTGTACCAACTGTGTGCGAGCTTGGGGCTTATGCATCTATAGTGTGCACGCATATTTGCCTCAAGCGAATAGAATGTCTACGCACTGGAGGCTGATGTATAAGCACTGTATATAAGGCTTATACATATTCACTGTGTGTGCTTAGGTCTGTGTCTGATAATATCAAGTGTTTATAAACATGTTACTTATCCCCCTTTGAATACTGTATTTAGAACTTTGGTTTCCTTCAAAAAAAAAAAAAAAAAAGGGCACTGCTGGTTTCAAATATAATTATGTCATGGTACTTATGTGTGTGCTCTGTGTACCATGCCAGTGTTGTGCTGCTCACCTTATGCTAAGGATAGACATGTAACTCAATAGAACAGGGGAGGGCTGTACATTTTCGGCGACCCAAATTTTGGTGCATCGCTAGTATTATTCTTTATTTAGTTCTGTGTAACAGAATCAGATTTAACCGTTTAGTTTTTTACCAATTATTAAAATAAAAGTATAGTCCTAGAAAACTATTATATGCAAAACAGTAAGTCAAGTAATGAACTCAAACAGCAGCTCTAGGCTGGCATCAAATTTGAAATATGCTACACAATAATTTTACAGAAAATAAAAGGCAAAAAAAAAAAATGAAAAACGAAATAACCAAAAATGCCATTTTCGTCCGAAACTTTCTGCAGCCGAAATTTCGGTGCATCCTTAATTATGATGTTTATATTATTGTTTACAAATAAAAGCTGTGGCCTTTATAACCAATATTTTGTGTTATGTGTTTTATTTATGCATATTTCCTAGTAAGGTAGTCAAAACAGCCCTGGACGAGGCATGCAAGGGAGGGGCATTTGTCCCCATTCTAGGTGAAGCAGAGGTTAAATGGATTTAGCCTAAGTGTAAGAAAGGGCTGGGTTTAAGGGGTGGCATAAAAGGTGGGGGTGAAAAAGGGCACCAAACATTTTACTGGAGCTTACGTGCAAGAAGAAGCTCCCTCCCTCCCTTTAGTTTGACTACAGATTGTTATGTTGTCACAACTTGTTAATGATGTGCGGATTGCTTGCCTTGTGGATTAGCAGTTTTGTGTGGATACCTGCTGGTTGATCAGGAGAGATATAGGTGGGGATTAATTTGCCTGGTTGGGGATGTTGTGGCTACTGAAAGGCAAGCACTGATTGGTAAATTAATCTGGATTGGTTATTTATTATGATGTTTATATTATTGTTTACAAATAAAAGCTGCAGTCTTTATAACCCATATTTTGTTTAGTGTGCTTTATTTATGCATATTACCTAGTAAGGGGGTCATGTGGCTGTATAAAAAAACGTAATTACTTTTGTCATTGACTTGCTCTGTTATCATACAGCCTACCTAATTGGTTCAGAGGCTGTGGGGGCAGCATATAATGATTCAAGGAGCCAAACTGTCAATTACCGCAAGAATTTCAGACAAGTGTCTTATGTCTTGAGTTTTCTGTCTTCTTACACACATTTGGGGTTTGAGCAAAATAACAGAGAATGATAGTAATAGTAGAGAGCATATATTGTATCAGCAATGTCTCAATATTCATTATCTCTGAAAAATACATGTCATCACCAGCTCTCTGAGCAGGCTCTGTGTTTGAATGCTGGTGCACATTGGACATATGTACATATGCTGAATGCACAGTAAAAGCTATTACTTTAATTTTGCTACATTTTAATAAAAACATTTTTGTTAATAGATATGTCCTGCAAAAAATGATTCTATTAAAAAGTAAAATTCACTCACATGCATTTGTTTTGAGTTTTATGTTCCTTTCATTCTCAGGATAGTATTTTTGAATAAATACATTAGAAGGTTCTAGAAATCATAGGTTGTGCAATTGACTTTCATAGGGATTAATTAAGAACTATTGGAGCACTATGAAACATCTATTTTAATTACAATAGAACACTATCCCAGGCGAAACAAACACACTCAAGTGGATATCTGAACTCCGGTTATAAGTGTCACTTAAAGGCAATGTTCCGTGAGAAACAGGCGTATAGGCACAATACACATGTGGTACTAACTGATGTTGCTAGAACTAAGGGTAATGTAAATATGGAGGCGACCCCAAAGGATAATACTCAGGTACCTAATGGAATATACCTAATGGAATATATTCTTAGGGTTACTACCTTTTTGTTGCAGCACAACTACTTCCTTTTTGAGGGCACTTACTATCTGCAGAGACAAGGCACGGCGATGGGGGCAAAATTTGCTCCCTCTTATGCCAACATCTTTATGGGTTGGCTGGAAAGTTGCTTTGTCTATGCAAATAGTAATCCCTATAGGAAACATATCAGCCTGTATAGGCGCTTTATTGACGATTTGCTTTTGGTATGGAAATCGAGTGAGGCAGAGGCAGGTGATTTTGTGCGCTACCTCAATGAAAGTGACAATGGTGTGAACTTCACTTTTGAGTGGAACAAATCAACCATTAACTATCTGGATGTCACCCTCAGAGGAGTTGCTGACACAGGAAAGGTCATCACCCGTCTCTATAGGAAGCCTGTTTCGGGTAACACACTCCTGCATAGCAGGAGTGCTCACCCGAAGCATGTTTTCCGAGGGATAGCTAAAGGTCAGCTATTGCGGACAAGGCGTATCTGTAATACTGAAACGGACTTTGAGGAAGAGAGTGCACATATGGTAAATCGATTGATAGAGAGAGGGTACCAGCCCAATATGGTGGAAAATGTGGCTAAGGAAGTGAGGAAAGTGGACAGACGCGATACCCTCAGGAGTAGACCCAATAAAAAGGGTGACAATAAAACCCTTTTTATTACTCAATACTCTTCTGAATATAACGACATTTGTAATATCATAAGAAAATATTTCCCATTGTTATATGGGGATAAGGCCTTAAAAAAGACAGTGGAAAAGGGTTTCAATTGTGTTTACTCTAGGGGTCTTACTCTAGGTAATATTTTATCTCCATCCATTTTACCCCAAAAGGAGACATCTGCCACATGGCTAGCTGTGAATGGTACATATAAATGCAGCAGTGGTAGATGTAAGGCGTGTGACTTTATAACAGAGGGAAAGAGATTCTACTCTTATGTAACCAATGATGCATTTGATACAAAAGGATGCATCAGGTGCTCGACCCAATTCGTTGTGTACCTCATTGAATGCACTCAACATCGCCGGCAATATGTAGGTATGACTACGAGAGATGTCCGTATGAGGATACGAGAGCACCTAGGATATATCAAAAACAAAAAAACTTGTTCGGCCTTGGCGAGGCATTTCATTGAGGTACACAACGGAGATGTCAGTACATTCAATTGGAGGGCAATTGAACAGATTAAGCAACCCTCAAGAGGGGGTAACAAAGATGAGATCCTAGCCAGACAGGAAGCCTTCTGGATCTTCAAACTCCGTACACAGGTACCGGAGGGCTTCAATTCTGAGTTCGATCTCATCAATCATTGGCATTAATGAGTATTTCCCACTCTGACTTTATCTGATTCCATTTACTTCATTCATTCATTCATTAATTAATTACTATTATCATTTATTAATTACTATTATTAAATTTTATTACAGTTTATTTTTAGTTTTGTATATTTTTGAGCTTAGATGTAGAGGGTCTTTTCAGAGGTCTGCTGACATTTCCACTATCACCTACACTGTTACCCTTTACGTATTTTCCCAGTGATCTGGGCTGGTGCCCACCGAGACCATATTTGTAATACTGCCAATCTTCCACCGTGATCATTCTGGTACTAGTTTTTATGAGAACATACACACATTGTTGTAATATTATAATTCACATGTTGGTTTCTGTCCTATAGACTATAAACTCTCAGACTGGCTATATATACAATATACATTGTTATGGGCATTTTGAATATGTTAAAACATATTCAATTGTAACATACATGTGTTAGGAAATATTTTATGGCTATCATTATCAAATAGTTTTCTCATGTTCTCCCTAAAAAATTGCTCTTATAGTAAATGCTAAGATACATTAAGGTCTATAGCAATATCTGGTTATTATGAGAATAGTTCTATTATTGATGGCATTTATGTTTTCTAAACTAGGTGTATAATTATGATGGCCCTCACTAGTTCAGTATCCTCATATTTGTATACTTTTATAAATATATTCATTAACAGCTTATTGAGTGTTGAATAATTAATTACTGCTATTTCCCTACAAATATATAACTCTGACATAATTTTGATACATCATAGTTATAAATGAAAGGTTTCGCATTTATTTGTAAGTGTTTCCCATTCATTGTATAGGGCTCTAACCAGCAGGTCAGCACTCAAGAATACTAGAATATTGCACTTTATAATTCTGTATTTTGTATTTGACAAGCAATTCAATTGATGTTCTATAGCCACAGTTTGAATATCTCATGTTAAATGCTGCATTTAAATGTAATAAGTTATTTACAAGTAAGAGGTTAATATGTGAGGGAGGGGTTGTAACCTCCCATTAACATTGACCAATCACTGTGTTAAGCAATCCCTTTAAATATGTTCACTTCTTAAGTGATTGCAGGTTTATGATTACGGCACTGCCGAAACTAGTCAACCACCTGTATTCCTTTTACCTGATTGCTGTGATGTGATGTTTTAAACAGAAGAATAAAGATTTGTTTTTTACGCATACAAGGAACCGGCTGCTGCCTCATCTTTTGGATACTATCTATTTTAATTGTTTAGTCCACAAGGAAAAAAAATATATTTTACACTAAATTTGTTCAAGTTAAGTGGCTGGGACACTTTCCGCCAAATTCCCATTATCGAGTAACAGAATTTGCTATAATATTTAAAATGGTGTTAGATGATCTCAATGGTACAGTTAGAATCTTCCGTCTATATCCTAAACATGGATATGGATTTGAGAATAGATGTTCATGTTTTATTCAAGCTG